>NC_087156.1:34294496-34384496 GCF_035594125.1 Scylla paramamosain | reverse complement strand
TAAAACAAAAAAAAAAAAGAAAACGTACTCTAGAAAAAAAATTACCCATGCCATGTAACCTAAACATTACGAAGGAAGGAATCTTAAAATAATCTCTATCGAGTAAAAGTTTTAATTTTTATGAATTTCTCTCTCGCTTTATACATCAAAAATCAGTTGATGAAGAGTGCCGCGGTACTTGAGACGCCTCCGCTCTCTCGTTCGATACCAGAGAGAGAGAGAGAGAGAGAGAGAGAGAGAGAGAGAGAGAGAGAGAGAGAGAGAGAGAGAGAGAGAGAGAGAGAGAGAGAGAGAGAGAGAGAGAGAGAGAGAGAGAGAGAGAGAGAGAGAGAGAGAGATACCACATGGCGTGAAAGGAAGGGAAAAGAGTAAAGAAACATATATAAAGGGGAAGCGACTGGTAGGGGGAAGGAGGGAGGGGGGGGAGGGAGGGAGACCGACATAGTGAGAGGCGCTTCAAAGGTTTACACGAGCTGTTGAATGGCTGAGCGACCACCACACACACACAACAAACACACACACACACAACAACAACAACAACAATAACAACAACAAACAACAATTTGTAGACAATCAGCCAGTAAACCACTTAGACAGCAAATCACACATCCGGTTAGCCACAGCCCAGCCAGCCAGTCAGTCAGTGTGTGTTAGCAAGCCAGTAGCTCAGAAAACTAAAACAGCTTCCCAGTCAACCGTTCATCCGTCCATCCATTCATCCAGTCACTCAAACAGATCATTCTCCCTTCACAACTTCCAACATAGAGTCAATGAAAGAAAAAGTGAATATATAGTTAGATCAGTTTTGTGGTAGACAGGTATGTACTCTTTCCCTGCTCCGCTTCCCACTCCGCTCAGCCGGCAGGTAACCGTGACACAGGAACCAGCCAGTCTATGCACCATTAAGACTGAGATAGGGAAAAAACTGCTCTATTGTAGCCTACTTGTACCTACACCATTACATCTCCTGCCTACTTACGTCTTTTCACTCACCTACCATCGACACTAACTACTACCACTACGCCTTGCTTCCCACGTCCATCACTCTGTCCGCTGCCACCACTGCACCAACACCCAAGGCGAGGCAAGGAAAGAGCAGCCGACGGATATGTAGTGTTTAGGATTAACGAGTGAAAATGTCAAGGTTGAGTCGGACGTGAGTGACGAGTGGGCGATGAGGATGAGGAACATGCCAGTACGAAGAAGTGTAGTCTAGACAGTGAGATGAAGCAAGTGGGGGGTAACATTCATGAAGCTTTTGAACTTTGTTTTACCTTTGCTTGATAAAATGATGTGCAAATTTGGATCATAGTTTCGAAAGTGAGGCAGTGAGATGTAGCAACAGAGGCAGTAACATTCATTAAGCTTTTGACTTTTTTTTTTCTTTGCTTGATATAATGACGTGGTGCAAATCTAGACTATAATTTCACAAGATAACATTCGCAGCAAAAGTGATGGAAAGTTTAACAAAGGTTTTTTTTTTTTTTATTTATTCAACTGCCTCGGGTTAGTCAAATATAGCATGAGGTGCCACTAACAGCCAAGAGGTTAAATATCACCTACCACTGCTGCCCAACGTAAAGGAGGCCACGATGAAGTTCTCGTCACTGTCCAAAAATGGTAAAATTTAATGCAGTCAGCGAGGCGAGAAGATTGCCGCTATCCTGCCCTCGCCCCGCCACAGTCTGCGGTCTTCCTCTCGCTGGCTGCTTTTAGAATCACCCCAGAATCACTATCGCACTGCAGTATCTTCCGCTGCGGCTCCACGTCATGGCCGCCCTCACCCTCACTCGTTACGGTCGTGAGCTGTGGCGTCAATGTCCATTCCGGTGTCTAGCTTTAACATACACCGCTGAGCCGTCACACATAAAAAAAGAAAATAAAAGCTAAATAAAAAACTCGAGAATGTTAAAACTTTCTCTTGTATTTCATTCCGTGGAGGCAGCGATGGTTTTATTGCCAACATGTCTGAGTGAAGTCGTGCATTCCGGGAGTCAGGATGATCTGTAAATAAAGAATACGAAGAGGAAACGAGAGGAAAACATTTGGCACATCATTCAAAAGTTTCCGAGCGATCAGCCAGAAGTGTGAGGCTCCCTGGCGGCCCTTTGGGGGGATGGGTGATGTCCTACTGCGCCTTCGATTGTGTTTCCACGTCGCTTGCTGCTCTCCTGCCCTCGACACACCCAGAGCGAGCCTTGACACTCTGATCGGGCAATATTTAAGTATAATGCTGTATTACTTTTTCAGCTTGCTTCCCTACTTGGTGATTCATGCAGCAAAAAGGTCCACGGAGTTCTCTTTAAGGCCGTGAATACCAATAAGCCATAACAGTAAAGCCGGCACATCGCAGGGACGCGTGCACTGGCAGGTCAGCAAACACCAGAGTGAGTGCCGGCTGCATGGAAAGTGTTGGGCGTCTGTCACATTTTCCAACCTCCCAGTAAGATCAATAACGTACAAAAAAAAAGAGAGGAAACACTGAACAAACAAAATGAATAATGTGACTCGGGTTAGCAGGTAAACAAGGAAATACCTTTTGACGAAAATATTCTCCTACCACTTACTGACTACACCGCAACTCCTCGCTTAACTTTGTCTTCTTCCCTCCCCCCTTCCTCCAGCCTGCGTTACCGTTGCTTCGGGCGATATGGAATACGAACTTAGGACAATATAAGCTCTAAATTGTTTAAACTGGGAGGCGCCACACTTTGCTTCACACCATAAACTGATTATAGACACCCTTGCCAATATCTAAGAAATAATCTGCACTAAAAGTAGTTGTCTAGTAGTAGCAGTAGTAGTAGCAGTAGTAGTAGGTGGTGGTGGTGGTGGTGGGTGGTGATATTAGTTATAGTAGTAACAACAGCAGTAGTAGTAACAACAGTAGTAGCAGGAGGAGGAGGAGGAGGAGGAGAGGAGGAGGAGGAGGGAGATGGTGGTGGTGGTGGTGGTGATATTAAGTTATAGTAGTAACAACAGCAGTAGTAGTAACAACAGTAGTAGCAGAGGAGGAGGAGGAGGAGGAGGAGGAGGAGGAGGAGGAGGAGGGGAAGAAGGAGGAGGAGGAGGGGGAGGAGGAGGAGGGAGAAAGGAGAAGGAGGAGGGAGAAGGAGGGAGGAGGGAGAAGGAGGGAGAAGAAGGGAGAAGGAGAAAGAAGGAGGGAGAAGGAGGAAGGAGGAGGAGGAGGAGGAGGAGGAGGAGGAGGAGGAGGAGGAGGAGGGAGGAGGAGAGAAATGGCATTCTAATGACATTACGTAAGAAGCAGTAGTAATAACTTCTTCTAATCAATACATCGCAGATTCCTTTCAAGGGTTGTCAAGATGCTTTGTCTTATTGCAGGGACAACAGACACACGGCAAGGGCTTCTTTCTTTCCCTCGCTCTGTCCCTTTCAGTCCCTCTTTGTTCCTTTAGAGCAAGGAATACCGTTGCAGTATTTTTTTCACCCCTGGCCGAGGAGTGCGCCCCCCTGGCCCGTGTCCTCCCTTACGCAGGGGAGCAGTAATGGTAGTATTATTTTTTTTCTTTTTTTCTTTCAGACGTGCGACAGTTCCTGACAAATACAAATCTCAACACCGTGTGTCTCTAGGCGCGCCCCTCAGGTCCCTCCCTACACGCCTTCCCCCAACACTCCTCCCCTTCACCCGCACGGCACGGACAGGCTCATTATTTTCTCCTCTCTATGTTTACAGCAAATATTGTACAAACTGAACGCTATTTGGCAGGAGACAAATGGCCACAGTTGACTAACTTAAGAATGGTGTGTTCAATGGTGGTGGTGGTAATAACAGCAACAAATTACCTTTATAGCTGCGTGTCAACAATGCTAATTATTCCAGCATTTATCTACACTTATGAACCGAGAAAGGACTGTTTTTACACGAAGCTTGCTAGTAATTTATGCAAAACATGCGCCATTCTCTAGTTCAACTGGAAAATATATCCCTTCCCATGTATTATGCCTCGTGTTGTCTATGGAAATTCCACTCATTATTCTCCCAGCCGCATAAAGTGACAGCCAAATTTCCGCCAGAGCGACAAGACCACGACACAAGCCCTCCTAGTAATGCCGCATCAGTCTAGCTTTATTTGTAATACTACCGAAGGATTTTATGAAGTTCAGGCTGATATTCTTCATACTCAACGGGTTAAAAATTGATCACTACAGTAATTAATCATCCACTACAATATTTATTTGTTCTTTTCTGACTAACAGTAACTGAATAAGAGAAGCACAGAAATCATCTGCAGCAGTGAACATATTAACTTTTTGCCTCCTAATGACAACATGGCAGTAGCGCATCAGACTACAATGCAAGATGTCCCAGGGTTCGAATTTTGATTACGGCCGGGTTTTTTTTCTGGGACGACTGACCGCTCCTGAGTTCACCCTGCATTAAAATGGGCACCGGTCACCTATGAATGGGAAGAAAAAGAGCGGGAAAGGAGATGACCACTCTACTCTACATGCCGAGGCCCAGGGAGGGTGACGCCACCTGCCCCACGCCAATGCTCTGACTACAGCACACCTTTACATTACATACTGAACAAAACCAGTCGAGGGCAGGAAAATCGAGGTGAATGCAAAGAGTGAGATGGAGGGATAGCATTGCAGGGGAACTTTAATTCTTGCACTGCGATATGGCGCAATTCACCAGACTAAAGGCAGTGTATAACATTTTTTAGAGCATCTACAGGAAAGAAAAGAGCACGATAAGAGTAGGTAATCCAATGTTTAATAATGTTCAAAGGTAGCTGTACAACGAGTAAAAAAAAAGCCTCAGAGTTGTTTGTCATTAAGGAAACAAGTCAAACAGCACTGGAGACTCAAAAGAATGTGAGTCACAGAGGAAAATACAAGGGGACAAAACAACTGGAAGAGACTCGTACATGGCGCCAACCCCTCACTAATAAGAGAAAACGACGAAAGCAGAATAAGACTGAACAAAAATATTAAAACAAAAGGCACTTAGAACGTCTGAACAACTGTTTGTGGCGCCTTTCAAGCACTACTACAAACTTGCACCCACAGCATTTTGTCAAGGTAGGAGAGATGGCGTGGCAGTTAAAGGCTTGAGTAAAGAGTGCGCCTCCAGGGGTCAATCCAATGAAGGTTTTATCCAGTAGAGAGAGCATCTGTCTCGTGGGGAGGCGAGTTACGTGTAATGGGAGGTGAAGTTTAATTTGGGAAAAGGACGACTTTTTTTTTTTTTTCTTTTCTTTTATCTAGCATTTGGAACTTGTGAAGGAAGCATCTCGTGGGTGAGGTGTGCTTATTTTTTTTTTATGTAAGTGCTTCTCCTTTCAATCTAGGCAAGAGAGAGAGAGAGAGAGAGAGAGAGAGTGAGAGATGAGGAGAGATGAGAGAGAGAGAGAGAGAGAGAGAGAGAGAGAGAGAGAGAGAGAGAGAGAGAGAGTGTGTGTGTGTGTGTGTGTGTGTGTGTGTGTGTTTGCCTTCCTAGGGCTATTTATCATACGTATTTTTTCCTTTTCCCCGTTATTCCTTTACTAGGAGCCAGGAACTCAGCCCTTCATCATTTATCGTGCGGGGATTCTGATTTTTTTTTTCCCCTTTTTTTCTTTCCCTGGCACCACCCTTACTACGGCCCATATTCAGAAAACGCTTTGCTGTCTCACCACGACTACTTTCAAAGGCCACATATAAGATTAGCTAGGTTCTTTAAGTATATTTTCTCCAATTAATAATGTAGGAATCTTGTTATCTGTCACTAGAACCATAAAAATACCCGTAAAAACTTTTTATGTAAGTTCAACTAGAGGTTATTGAAAGTAATGGAGATGCGGCGCAGAAATGATTTAGAATATTAGTCCTATGCGCCTCGATGCCCCCACGCTCACCTAATTATGAAAGGCTGCTCCACCAGATGGCGTTATAAGGCTTGACTAATTGAAACACGCATCCCACCTCTTGAAGTCCCCTTGGCGGTGGGTCACGGCTTTACTGGAATCTACGGCAGCCACTATATAGACACTGCGGTGATGAAAGACTTGAGAATACATTATTTTTGAGTTCTTTTTTTCTCCACGATATGAGTCATTGTGGAGAAGGATTTGACGAAAAGATGCCTTGCCTTGTGACTATGTGAGAGGAAATAATGATGAGCAGCAGTTGGGCTGAGGTCGTCCTAAATGATGCTGTAGCAAGGACAGTAGTGAAAATGACGGAGAAGGAAAAAGGGACAGTAGTGAAGGTACGATGACTGAAGTGTTACTAGTAGAGGTGCCTGAAGTAGCTCTGAGAGATGGTACTGCAAAGGTAAAGGTAAAAGTGATGGGGAAGGAAGATGGACAGTGAAGAGACCAAGAGTGTTAGAGGTGGTTGAAATAAATATGAATGGTAGTACAGCAAAGTTAATGATAGAAGTGACGGAAAACTGATAGCGGAGGGAAGATGACTAAAAGTGTTATGGAAGGCTGAAATGTAGTTCCGAGTAATGGTCTGGGTAAGCAAGGATAAAAGTGATGGACATATTAAATGGGAAATGGTGAAAGGCAGATATTTGTTAAAGTGGCAGTTGTGATAGGTCTGAGTGATGGTGTAGCAAAGAAAGTGACAAAAGTGATGGGTACAGAGACTGATGATGAGATAAGAAAGGCTGATGGGAAGATGGAAGATGCCCGCGGTGATGGCAGCGGCAGTAGCAGGGAGGAAGGCTTGCGACGCGGGGCGGCGGCGAAGTGTTACAAAAGGTGGCACTGGTCCTTCGCCTTTCCCCGCCGTCCCCGTGGCCGTGGCAGAGGGCCAGTCTGGTTGGCGAGGCTCCAGGTTCCCCCGCGCCATTCACCTCCTCACACATGCTCCTCGCGCGGCCACGCACCCCCGGAAACTGTGTCGATTCTCCCTTGGCTCCAGACGAAGGAAGCGTCTGGCGTGGGACGTGTACTCTATCCCCTGTCTTCTCTCTTCTATATTTCCAAAGCCTGGATTATTAGGTTAACCATTTCGTAAAAATGAGGTTACTAGAATATTAGGTTATTTAGGGAAGAGTCTCCACGTATCAAAACAGTACCATTTGATATCTTCCCTCTCAGTGGCAACTATTCATCGTAAATTTTGAGGAGAAAGAAAGAAATCCATTTAATACTCTGATCACGTATCTCATTTTTCATTTCTTTTCGTTTTAAGATTAAAATTTTGAAGGAACAGGATCTGAACTTGGCTATTTTATCATGACGCAAGAGGAGAAAGCTTCAACTAGATGGAGGCAGCGGCGGCGGTCTTAATAGTGCCTGTGTTCTGATTTTTACGTGCCTCTTGTCTGCGGACTTCGCTCGCTTCGATTCATGTTTTATTGGTGCAAAACGTACTAACGATCTTGTTTTACTGCAGCCTGACTGGGAAAAGGTTTTAGCTGACAGTGGAGGCGTCAATGATGGATATCGTTGCGCCCTCCCATACTCCCGTTTCGCCTTCCCATACTCCTTTTTCTTTGTGTTCATTCATTCTCCCATCACAGTTAACCCATTCATCGCGGCGTACAATACTTCATACCCCTAAAAACACTGTACGAAATCTTTACAAGGACCTACGAGAAAGAAAAACAGATTAAAAGAATATTTTCCACTATATAGTCACTATATAGTTGTAGGTGTCTGTAAAGCAAAAGAAAACGTCTGAGAGTTGTCATTGACCGATGAGCCATGTATCAAATAGTAGTGAATGGGTTGATATTCAAAGTACGGTTAAAAACTGTTTGCATGGACAAATGGAAAATAGAGAGGACAGGAGATTAGTTTGCTCTTTTTAAGACTACAGACCGTTGAGCATTTAAGAGATTGTACTACCAAAAGAAGTGTGTAATAGTGAATTGGTTATTATCATCATCATTATTATTATTATTTTTGTTATTATTATTATTTATTATTATATTATTATTTTTTCTTTTTTAATGAAAATCCATGTAAGAGCATCAGGGGAAATTCATTAAACTGATAAAGGGCCAAGCAGGGTCTCCTCAATGAGCAAACATGGATGTGAAAAAAAATAAATAAAGGAAATGGTAAAATAAATAAAATAAATAAATACTTAGTAAATTAACAGGAAGGTGTTAACTTTTGTTTTAAATTTATCTATGGCGGCTTCAGAAACACCATCATCAGAAGTAGATTCAACTCTTAGTCATATTGGGGATAAATGTACAACAAAACTGGTTGTTAAACAAAACACTTGCTGAAATGCACGCCCACTGAAACGTAAATTATGACTTTCGGTGAGCAGGAATAAACTGAGGCGGTAATGCTCTGAGAAGAGGATGTTCATTATCATCGACAATTTTGAAAAACATGGTCAATGCACCAACCATTCCACGATGATGAAGCTGCATGTTGAGATAAGGCAGTAAAAACTTTATTAAGTCAAAAGAGCGATCCAAAAGTTTTAAGCGAAATGGAGCAGCCGACATCCAAGCTGGACAACAGCACTCAAGGAAGGGTAAAATGAAGGGATAAAATTTATTTAAAACAATCCTATCATCCTTAAAAATGGCGCTGCATTTCCTCAACAAACCAATCTTCTGGGAAATTAGAGAAGTTATGAAAGTGTAATTTTCAAAAGTTAGTTTGAAGCAAGGTTAAAAACTGCTTGTATGGACAGATGGAAATCGAGAGAACAGGAGATTAGTTTGCTCTTTTACAAAAGTACAAAGTTACTGATATATTATTTTACGATACTGTAGCACAAAAACAAAGTGCGTAAAAAGTAAAAAAAAGTGATAAGAAATAAAATCCATCAGTAAAAATGGGTTAAACTTATCCTGTCTATCTTACGTATCCTTTTATCCAGAACACAGAGATACTGACTCGCGTGACATTGCCCGTCTCAATACACAGCTCTCAGTTAACTGGCTTTCTTTCCTCGTCGTTTTAGATTACAACTCAAAGGCTGCCTCTGCGTGTGACGAGGGTAGATTAGCTGGAAGGAAAAAAATAACACTGAAACTGCTCTCCCACCAGTTGCTCTCAATACCTGATTCGTTATCTAGTCAACTCTTTCACTGCTATGGCCACACACCCTCTGCCATTCTTCAGAAAAGTATAAAAACGTTGTTTGCTTGGAGACCAGCCACCCTTTGTTAATATTCAGAACAGTGTAAAAAAGTTGTCTGGGAGAGAGAGAGAGAGAGAGAGAGAGAGAGAGAGAGAGAGAGAGAGAGAGAGAGAGAGAGAGAGAGAGAGAGAGAGAGAGAGAGAGAGAGAGAGAGAGAGAGAGAGAGATTAACTACAAAAGTATTACAGAAAGTTTAATATAAAAAAGTCCAAAAATCTGCAGGTGAAAAAGGGTTAACTATTCCTGCTCCTTCCCCTCAACTCCCCCTAACCCCCCCCCCTCTCTCTCTCTCTCTCTCTCTCTCTCTCTCTCTCTCTCTCTCTCTCTCTCTCTCTCTCTCTCTCTCTCTCTCACTCTCTCTCTCCCCCTTCACAGCCTCCCCATCAATACATTTTCCCATTTTCCTTTCCCTCCCCTTCGCCAATCACGTATTTCAATTGTTTTACGTACCGAGTAATTTGTCCCGTCCCAGCCCCTCACTGGCCGTCCTGCCCCGAGGGTGTGCAGGGAAGCGAAGGGAAGGAAAGGAAAGGGAAGGGAAGGGGATGGGAGGAGAGGGAAAGGAAGGAAAGGAGACAAAGGAAGATAGGAAGAGATGGGAAGGGAAGGAAAGGGAAGGGAAGAGAAGGGAAGGAAGAGAGAAAAAGGAAAGGAAAGGAAATTAAAGGAAAGGAATGGGAAGGAAGAATAAAAGCGAAAGGAAAGGAAAGGAAAAGAAAGGAAAGGGAAGGGAAGAGAAGGGAAGGGTGGGGAAGATAAGGGGAGGTAGTGAAAAGAAGGGAAGGAAAGGAGGGAAAAGAAGAAAAGGAAGGGAAAGAGAGGGGAAGAGAGCAAAGAGAAAGAATGAAGATGAATGGAGAGGAAAGACAGAAGAAGTAAGAAATTGAAGGGAACACGAGAGAGAGAGAGAGAGAGAGAGAGAGAGAGAGAGAGAGAGAGAGAGAGAGAGAGAGAGAGAGAGAGAGAGAGAGAGAGAGAGAGAGAGAGAGAGAGAGAGAGAGAGAGAGAGAGAGAGAGAGAGAGAGAGAGAGAGAGAGAGAGAGAGAAATGATGGCAATTAAGAAAGCGAAGGAATAAAAAATGAGAAAATTAGGAAAAAAAAATATCAAGTGAGAAAATATGGAAAAAAAAAAGTCTGAAAAGCGACGGGAGGTAAAATTCAACTAAATTGATGAGAAGCGCGAGGGAGGGAGAGAAAGTGAGGAGCAAGGGATGAGAACACGCTGCTGAGGAGAGAAAATTATGCAAGAAGAGAGAAAAGAAACAATGAAAACCGCAAATGTAAATATAATAAAAGACCCCCACAAAAAATAAAAAAAAACACTGAAAAAAAAAATATATATACAAAGAAAGCAAATTAGTAACACACGCACACTAACAAAGCCGAAAAAAAAAAATACAAAGGATAAAGAAAAAAATACGAAGAATCGGGTGTTAATTAGCTGGCAGTGAATAGCGTGCGTTTGTTTGTTCCTCGTGTGCCCAGAGTCCATTGTGAGAAGTGTGGAGGTGGAGGAGTGTGTTGCGTTGGGGTTGGAAGACTGTTAGGGATGGTGGAATCAGTGTGGAGGTGTTGCCTGGAGGTGGATGAATGTTGTGAGGTGTTGCGTGACGAAAGACTTGTATTGCGTGTTGGATTCAGTGTGTTGCTGATGTTTGTAGGTGTGTACTGGGTAAGGGAGGGGGAGAGGAGGGGAGGGGAGGGGAGGGAATGAATGAAAAGGGAAGGGAGGAGAGGGAAGGAAGGAAATGGAAGAGAAGGAAGAGGAATAGAGAAGACAAGAGAAGGAAAAGGAAAGAAAAGGAAAGGGAGAGATGTGTGTTACTAGGTGTGGAGGTGTGTGTTGCAAAGGGTGGTAGGCAGGATGTGTTATTAGAGGTGGTGGTGGTGTGTTGAGGGATATAGTGTGTGTGTGTTACTAGGTGTGTTACTGGGGTGTTTATGGCCAGGGAGGGATAGATGGACGTGTTGCAGGCCATGGAACGACGCTTTGGAATGTGTTACTGGTGTTGGTAGGTGTGTGGGGGTGTGCAGGGGTGTAGAGGGAATGGAGGTGGTGGAAGCTAGATGTGTGTGTGTGGCTGGCGGTGGGTGTCATGAGCTGTGAGGTTGATAAGGTGTATATGAGAAATGTGGGAGTTGATGTGGGAGGTGATATGATGATGTAAGTTGTTTAAGGGGTTACATGTAAGTTGATGGGCTGTTATTAAAAAAAAAAAAGGTGCAAAACAGTACTGCCCTGCACGCGACACAATATTAGTTACTTACACAAATACAAGAACTAATAAGAGACAAAAAGATGAGTGTAAGCTTATAAATAATTCAAACAAGCAATAGTTAGTAAGTAAACAAGTGGGGGAAGACATGAAGACGTCCTCTGTTGTTTTTTAATACACTATCATTCCATCACGCAGACAACAAAACAAGAGTATCACGGAGCTGCTGTTTTGTTTCATCGTGCGTGGCGGGAAAGAAAACGATCACACGGGAACGTTGTGAGAGAAAACTCCTTTGAGGCTGCCTTGTGTTCACCGATACTTTGTTTACACGGAGGATCACTGTGTGGATACTCCCCGAGGCCCTTCCGGCGGCACCGTAGAGGCAGAGGCTGAGGGATATACGTCTTTGAGCCGGGAAGAGAAGAATGACTGACGGGTATACATTGGACGAGGAGATTAAAAAAAAAAAAAAAGCGGGGAGGAAGGAAAGGTAGCAAAAAGATAAGAGAAAGAAGAGGAGAGGAGTGAGGGGAGCACGGCAGTGTAGGGCGGGGGCGTAGCGGGATGGAGTCGAGACACAGGACTCGCGTGCCTAAAGTATCGATCCCTGGGGAGGATGTTTGCTCGTTGTTGCCGATGTGGTGAGGTGAAGCTAGGCCAGGATCGCTCACTAACACGTGGCTGCGGCGTGGCCCACTAACACAGCGGCCACGAAGAGCTAGTCACCATCGTGGAGGGGCGGCGTAGACCCTCGCACACCAATTAAAGAAGTAGGGCAGCGTGTGGCCTCCTGACTCTAGCACAGCGTCTCTGGGTCAGGTTTTGGTGCCAACATGTATTTTCTTCTTCACTTCCCTGGTGAGCGTCCCTCTATATATCCACGTCCCTCTGTATCCACGCGAGTGAACACTGAGTAAAGAAACAGTTCCCTGGCTTCATTATTACAAAAGCCCTTTCATCCGTTAGTCGATGTGCAATCAATGGTCTTAATGCAAGTGCAGGATGCCCTTTAGAGGCTTAAAGTGGTGGGTGTGCGTGTCAACGAGTCTTGGCCTTGAGGTCCTACTCCTGATGGCCTGCTCTCCACTCCCCGCGGCACGTGGATGGCCGTCATACAGGCCGCCGCTGTCGTGCTCGTCATCTCATAATGGATTCGTCGAAGAAAATAATTAACCTTTACGCTGCTTATGCGATTACATCTGCGTAAGTTATTGATGGAACCCTCTAAGATAAGAATCTTGGATCCAATATGACATTACTTTAATGATCATAAAACTTTACAATACTGATTTCGTGGTTCACACTGCTTTGACGTGAGCAAACCATTAAGTACAATGTCAGTCGCGCATTATTTTTTCCAGTGTCGCATTGCTTCACAAACAGCAACCCGCCACTGGCAACTGGGAAGTCTGGCGGATTAAAGTTTCGCAATCCGTGGCCCGCTGACCCTCACGCCGCAGTGTGTAAGAACTTGAGCAAACACCGGAAAGTTCTGAGGCCAGTAAGACCTTGCGAGTAAAAACTTTATAGCTGTTCTTAGAAAAATACTAAACTTGTTAAACCATACGATGTTTTTTTTTTAATGCCACACTTGGCTTCAGGCATCCACACCAGCATCCCACACGTGCTGCACGGGCCCGTCCATCCCTCCGCTCCTCACGGCACCTCTTCCTTCTCTGCCCTTCCGGTCGTCTGACGTCAGTCATTTCCTCCTAAGTTTCCGGCCCGTCCTCGCGGCGGGACTTTCCTCCTCACCGCCCCTCACCAATCGCAGGTCCTCCATTACCAAGTACAATGTCCGGCCTGCCCTGACTCGCCTCCTGCACGGAATGACGGTCCTTTCCAAATGTTTGAAATACAAAGAAGCACGTACGTGCAAACAGGAGAGCACAGCCAGGGCATTAACGAGAACAAAGAGAACTAGAGACAGCGCATACCTCTGCCAAGTCTAGACAAGAACCCCAGAGAGAGAGAGAGAGAGAGAGAGAGAGAGAGAGAGAGAGAGAGAGAGAGAGAGAGAGAGAGAGAGAGAGAGAGAGAGAGAGAGAGAACCAGCAATCTCTGACGGAGAACTTGGGCAAGGAGGAAATGTCGCGGATCTACAATGGTATCTGCATTCGCCTCAAAATTTAATCGGTTGTTGTTTGTCCTTCCACCTTACCTTTCCACAAAATTTCCTCTATACCCGGTGATCATTTATTTTCACCACATTCACAGCTATCTGCCACATCTTCCCTTGATTGCTAGCCACTCTGATACGTGTTTTCTTGTTCTACAGCCACCTCCAAGCATCGTAATAGCCATAAATTGCAAAATCTATTGTTTTATCCCTATATTTCTTATAGATGCTTAAAAAGATTCCATACATTCCATACATCGCACGGAAAGGGTTAGAGATCATCCGAACAGACAGACAGACTGACAGACTGAGTATTCCGTGTAAATAAACCACTGAAGGGAGCAAAAACAAGAAAGTACAGAAAATAAAGTTATGTCGTACCTCCGTGTGTGTGTGTGTGTGTGTGTGTGTGTGTGTGTGTGTGTGTGTGTGTGTGTGTGTGTGTGTGTGTGTGGTGTGTGTGTGTGTGTGTGTGTGTGTGTGAAATATCGAGTGTTTTCAGTTAATTTATTATTTTGTGTCAAGCGAAGAACCTGATTAACCACATTCTCTCTCTCTCTCTCTCTCTCTCTCTCTCTCTCTCTCTCTCTCTCTCTCTCTCTCTCTCTCTCTCTCTCTCTCTCTCTCTCTCTCTCTCTCTCTCTCTCTCTCTCTCTCTCTCTCTCTCTCTCTCTCTATGCGAAGCTGCGAATATTCCTTTGTAAGAGTAAACAGTAAGTGAATGAATGATCTGCCTTGATGGCCATTGATGACTCCTCTTCCTCTTCCTCCTCCTCCTCTTTCTCTTCCTCCTCCTCTTCATGAATCTAAAAATGTGCAAGCATAAATTAAGTGAAGAGACGAGACGAGACGAGACGAGACGAGACGAGACGAGACGAAACGAGAGGGAGAGGAGAGGGAGAGGAGAGGGAGAGGAGAACAAGGAAGAGGAGGAGGACTGATGAAGCTCATAGCCATCTCTCCCCGGCACAGCACATTATCTCCCTCAGGGTCCTCCTCACTTCTCTGCAGCAACGTATCTTCAGAATGGCATCCTCAGGCATTTCACTAAACTCCCTCCTCCAGCCATTCCAGGGAGAAAAATAAATAAAACATCAGTGAGGATTCAGGAAGAAATAAAGAAAGGAAACGAAAAAATCCTTTGATCTTCCTTTCTTAGTCGCCGAGAAAAAAAAAATAAAAAAGAGGCTTTCATATAAGAAAAGGATTAAAGTAGTAGGAATAAGATCAAAGGGAATTAAGGAGATTGCGATTCTTTCTTTTTTTTCAACACAAGACGTTATTTCAATTCGTTAGCCCACCACAGTCTTTCTTCCTCCCCACCCCACCCCCTTCCACACGCCACGCGACGACAAGAATATTAGTCTATTGGAAATGGTTCTTTGCAAGTCTCGATATTTAGTTTCCTTTCATTTAGTTTCCTTCATATGGCTCTTCAGTCTCTCCAGTCTATTTCATCTGCTTCCTCAGTCTCTCAGATTCTTCCCCTTTCCTTATGTTTCTTCAGGCTTTCGTGTCTCGCCATCACTCTCCCTTTCCTTATGGTGCTTCAGTCTCAGTTGTTTATTTTATTTACTTCCTCAATCTCTCAAGTTCTCCTCCCTTTCATAGAGTTCTCGCCGTTACTTTTCCTTTCCACATGAAGTTTCAGTCTCATAAGAAGGAAAGCAGCAACGTTTCAAAGTTCTTCCTTCCTCTTTCCATATGCTTCTCCAATCTTTCCAATCCCTTCCCTCTTCATATGGTTCTTCAGTCTTTCAACTCCATTCCCTTGCCCTGTGTTTTCGAAGTCTCCCGCCGCCACCACCACAACCACCACCACCACCAGGATTAGATGACAAGCGATAGGACTGAAACTGAGCCGCGGCGGAGGGAGCGACGCGCCCCACCCTCACGCCAGGTTAAACATAATGATTCAGGCTAATTGTTAGGTGTGGGGCGTCGCGAGGGAGAAGGGGCTGCAGGATGGCACAGCATGGCACAGCACGGCGCAGCATGGAGCAGACCGCGAGCGCAACAACAGGAACAACAAGACGGCAGCCATCGACCGTTCCGAGTGTTACTGAGCGAGTGTTCCCGAGTTACTGAAGAGTCCCGCCGCTTACTACTTACTGCTCCCAAGACGCCCTTCAACGCACCACTTGACAACCAGTTTTTTTCTCTTTTCCTCTCTTGCTCTTTACTTTTCTTCTTTTATCACATTGTATAGATGTTTCCCTTGTATTTCTCCCTCTTTCTGTTCGTGTGTGTGTGTGTGTGTGTGTGTGTGTGTGTGTGTGTGTGTGTGTGTGTGTGGTAGTAACTGCGTGTTTACGTCCACTTCACCATCACACACACGCAAACTGAGGAAGATGACGCAAAAGAGTACACATGCTCAGGACTTTGGCGAGGAAGGTGCCTTTACCTTCCCTCAGAGGCATTAACGAGCTTAAGGTCCTCATTCTTTGCCTCTCTTCTTCTATTTCCTCCCTACTTCTTTAAGCCTCAGTGGAGAATAATACGAGTAATGAGCTAGAAAACGAATAGACTCTCTCTCTCTCTCTCTCTCTCTCTCTCTCTCTCTCTCTCTCATTATGTTGGGTGTAAGCGATATGAATCAGACCCCTTTATCTCTCTCTCTCTCTCTCTCTCTCTCTCTCTCTCTCTCTCTCTCTCTCTGAACTTTGTTAATGGTGAGGCATTAGGAAAGGTAGGCCGAGAGATTACACGCAATTACATGACAAATTACACAAGAACAAATACCAAGAGAACTGTTTGCCTATTATGAAGACAGATTAGAACAGCAAGACGATTATAACTCCTTGATTAACTCTCCAACTGGCAACGATTTCAGAGGTATCAGAGAGAAGAGGACAACAGTGCAGGGAAGTGAACAGAAGTGGAGAGGGTGGATGATGTGGAAAGTGACCAGAAAAGATGAGAGGGGAGAACGAGATGATGATGATGATGGTGGTGGTGGTGGTGGTGGTATTAGTAGTAGTAGTAGTACACAGCATCAGAATATAAGGGAAGCTGGAAAAAGCCATCAGGCCTACACGTAGCAGACCCTATATGAAACGTACCTACTTATTTCCACTATCATTCCCATCCATAAATTTGTCTAATCTAATAGTAGTAGTAGTATAGTAGTAGTAGTAGTAGTAGTAGTAGTAGATGGAGGAGAACGAAAGAGAAGCAAGCAAACCAACAGCAAGATGAGAGTAGCAATAAAGGAAAGGGAAAGAAGGAAAAAAGAGAGGAAAGACGTCACCACCAATCCAATCTGGCTTCCAATTTGGCACAGCTGACCACGCCTCCACCTGGACTTGGCTGACTCCGCCGCCCGCACACCGGACACCTGCCTAGATCATTACCGCACTCCTTAATCATGGCAACTAAACACCTGCTCTCACACACACACACACACACACACACACACACACTTGAACGTCTAAGTACTTTCGAGTTTATCTCTCCACCACACTCCGCTCTTCGCCAACACGACACACATCTCCCGATCAATAATGTGTTACTTCCTGACCTCATCCACCTCCTCCTCTTTCTCCTCTCTCTTCCCCAGTCATACCATCTTTGCTTACTTTTCCTCGTTCCCTGCTCTTTTTCACTTTTTTCCTCTTTTCCTCTTACTTTTTTTATTGTCTGAGTGTTTTCTATATTTTTTTGTGTTATTTTCCCTTTTCCCTCTTTTTACTTTGATGTCTTTCTTTCCTTTCTTTATGTTCTCACACTTCCCTTTACACCGTTCTTTATGGTTTCTCGATTTCCTCTTTTTTTTTCCCCTTTTTCTTCTTTCCTTCGTCCCTTTGACCAGCATTTCATCTTCTTTCCTTCTCTTATTTTTTTCCATTATTCTCTTCCTTTCATTCGCATCATTGCCTTCCAACCTTTTTTTTTCCCCTTCTTCTCTTCTTCGTCTCTTTAACCTACATTTCATCTCCTTTCCTCCTGCTCCTCTTTCTTCTGTTATTTTCTTTCTCTCATTCGCATCTTTGTTTTTTCCCCTTCCTCCCTTTCCTCTCTTCGTAAACATCACAACACCCTTCCCGTTCATCCTTTCCCTCCCTCCCACCGTTTCTTTTTCCTCTTCACTCACTGTCCCCTTCCTTGCCTCTCCTTTACTTTATTTCTTCCTCCCCTTCTCACTGTCTCCAATGCATCTCTTTCTTCTTCCTCCACTTCCTTCTCCCTCTATCCTACCGTCATTCTTTCTTATCTTTATTTACGTCTATTTCTTCTCATGTACTGTTTTGTATATTTTCCTCTTAATTCTTCTTAGTGTGACAGATAAGGGACAGAGACAGAGAGAGAGAGAGAGAGAGAGAGAGGGAGACTAAGGGGAAGACCGCGTATTGCCAATGGTTGAAAGACAGACCCGTGTATTCTCAGAGTGATGGGGCGTCATGGGACAGGTAGATTCATTAGTGGTAAGGCTTAGAAACTACCTGGCGGGACGAGGGGGGGACGCAGTATCTTAAGGAGGGAGAAGAATGGAACTACAGTACTTAAAGGAGAGCTGGGTGGATGCAGGAGAATAAAGTACAGGACACTACAGGTAATAACAGGTAAGAGAAGATCCAGGTCAAGGGGCGGAAAGGTGAGATGACGGATGGTATGGATGGATGTGACACGTGGAGGAAATTGACTGAATAGCGAAGGGGTGGAGGAAAGCCTGGGTGAATGGGAGGGACATGAGGGGAGAGAAAATAAAGTTAAGTACTGCAAGAATGGATGGGAGAGGAGGAGGAGGATGAGGATGGAGTAAGAAGGGGAGAGGTAGGAGGAAGAGGAGGATGATAATTTGGAAGGCACAGCGACGAAAGTAAAGGAGAGAGAGAGAGAGAGAGAGAGAGAGAGAGAGAGAGAGAGAGAGAGAGAGAGAGAGAGAGAGAGAGAGAGAGAGAGAGAGAGAGAGAGAGAGAGAGAGTAATGGAAGAGACGAAGCAGGTAGAAGGGACACGGTGATGGGATGGGAGTAGCACTGTCTGGTATGTGAAGGGAAACGCTGAGGTGCACTGTGACGGGAGGAAAAGAAATGGGAGAGGAAATTAAATGTACCATGGGAGGGAAAGAGCAGAGATGCTTTAGAGAGAGAAGGGATGGAAGAAGGATTGACATAAGGTGTATGGAGAAACAGTAGATGGAAAGGAGTAAATGGGAAGGGGAAGAAGACCTGTGTGGTAAGGAAAATAAAAAAAAAAGAAAAAAAAAATGGGGAGAAAAAAAGGTGTGTGCTTGGTGATGGTGGTGGTGGTGGTGGTGGTGGTGGTGGTGAGGGATAGGGCAATATTTTTCAAAGGGTGGTCATGAACTGTGCCGTGGCTGACCTGACCACACAAAACCTGACACAAGCACATCGTAACCCAGTCTGAGGCGTAGAGTTAAACTGACTAACCTACCCACCACACACCCACTACCTAACCCCTATTTAGCTACCCACCCACCTACGTACTTACCTACCAATCTACACACCCACCAACTTACTGATATACTGGAGCTAACCTAACCTACCCTAACCTAACCTAACCTACCCTACATACCAGACTAACCTGCCATTCTGCCCGTACTTCACCCAACTTATATAACCTTCTCTGCTGCATAAAAGCATCGCCGATATTCGTGTCATTAAATATTCGTCCCTCAGAGAAATTCCGATATTTTGTGGTATAATAAGAAAATATATAATACTAGAGTTTGCGGGATACATTTTTTCCCCCACACTGAGTTGAAGTTCCAAGCAATATTTAATTTCGCGAAGTTGCAAAATTTACGTGTGTGCAGGAGGGTGCGTGCTACAGTGAGACGGGAGGAGGGCGGGGAGGAGGAGGAGTGCGGGATGGATGGGAAAGAGAGAGAGAGAGAGAGAGAGAGAGAGAGAGAGAGAGAGAGAGAGAGAGAGAGAGAGAGAGAGAGAGAGAGAGAGAGAGAAAAGTTAGTGTGGGGTGGCTGGGCGAGAGGAATGAGTCAGTAGGAGGAGGTGGAGGGCCGACGACATGGAGGAGTGCGGGAGAGAGAGGGAGGGAGGAAGGAGTGAGTCACGGAAGGGGGTTTGGAAGTGACAGGAGTTACAGAGCTGAAAGGGAAGTGGAATGCCAAGGAGAGTCAGTGAGAGTGAGAAGAGCTCAGCGGGAATACAAAGGAATACAAAGGAAAATCAAACAGCAACAAACCTTTTGGTCCTTGCAAGGCTGTTTGGAAACTATTTCTAACTAGCCACAGGGAAGAGAGACAGGAAAACACAGCAGAAGGCTCCTTCCCACCCACCACTCCCTCCAGCTTGCGCTGGCATGGAAATAGTTGGGAAAAGTACCATGCAGTATGGAAAAACTGACATGAAATTTTCATAGGAAAGGATGAAAGGAAGTTCTACTATTCACCCTATGGTGAAATCTATGTGCCTACATGAACACATTAATAACAAAATCGGTTGTCTTTAAAAAAAAGAAAAAAAGTTATTTTAATAACTGCAGGGGTTATAGATTTGTGTGTAATTATTCGGACAAGAAGAGAGCTTGTTGGGGATTAGCTTTTAAATATCTGTTTATTTTGTTTTTTAATGATTCGATAGAATTGCTATTTACTATTTCTGAAGGAAGTTTATTCCAGGCATTTACAGTGCTTGGCCTCGAGGGATTTAAAACGCTTGGGTATAATCTTGAATCCATTATTTCTTGTCAGGTTAGAATGATCAATGATAAAATATTTATTAGCGTCAAAGTTACTATATCCATTAAAAATTTGAACACCAATTAGGTTTCCTCTTATCCTGCGCTTCGTTATATTAAAATAGGTTTAGTTGTTCCAGTCGTTCCTCATATGGCTTATTATGCAATCTTAGAATAGTTTTTGAGACTTTAAGCTGTATCTTATCTAGTTTTTCAGTGTCTTTTTTTGTAATACGGTAGCCAGAACTGCACACAGTATTCCGGATGAGGGCGCACCAGTGAATTATATAAGGCAAGTATAACTTTTTTCTGATTTAAATTCGAAGGTTCTTCCAATGAACCCTACTAATTTATTTGCAGTCTTTACTGTTTCTGTGCAGTGTTGACTCGGCTTTAGATCTTTTGACACAACAAAACCAAGGTCTTTCTCTTTTTCGGCGCTTGACAGTGGCATATTATTCATTACACATCGCACTTGAACATTATTGTTCCCGATATGTAGAACTTTACACTTTTCTATATTGAATCTCATCTGCCATTTTCTGCCCAACATGTTAGTTTGAGGTCACACTGTAGTTCCTGCCAGCGGTCACGTTACTTTACTTGTTATTTTGGTGTCATTTGCGAATTTACCTATTTTGCAATTGATTTCTTCATCAATATCATTAATGTATATCATGAAAAGTACAGGTCCAAATACAAAGCCTTGAGGCTATTTACCTTATGATTTTTTTTTTTTTTCGTCAATTATAACACGCTGTTTTCTGTCAGAGAGCCAGTCTCCCAGCTATTTCAGGGTGTTTCCGGCTATGCCGTGAGCTTTTACTTTATTGATGAGTCGAAAGCTTTCTGGAAATCGAGGTAAATAACATGAACCGCTTTTGTCTCATCATATAAGTTAAATACTTCATAAAAAAAGTTTAGTAAGTTTGTCGAGGAACGTTTGTTTCTGAAGCCGTGTTGCGAATCTTTCATGATTTTATTTTCTTCTAAGTATTTAATAATCTTATCTCTGATCATTGTTTCCATCAGCTTGCACACTACTAAAGTTAGACAGAACGGCCTGTAATTGACTGGGAGTGATTTATTTTCTTTTTTTAAAGATCGGTGTGATATTTCCTAGTTTCCACTCGTGGGGGAATTTACCTGCTGGTAAAGTTTTATTGAATAAAATCGTAAGCGGTTTCACGAGCTCATTTCTTGTTCTTCTTTAAGAACCCTGGGTGATACCTTGTCTGGCCCGGGTGAATATCTTGTCTGGCCCGGAAGGAGGAAGGGAGAGGATGGAAGGATGATTATGAAGGATGGGAGAGAGGGGAGGAAGGGAGAGGGAGGAAGGGTGACTATGAAGGAAGGGAGGGACGGAAAGAGGGAGGGAAACACAGATCCTACAGCCACAGCACCGCCTCACAATGACATCATGCCGCACCTGATGAAAACACCTACTCTAACATAACCTAACAAAGAATCTTCAGTGCTATAGCCTCATAACACATCTAACCTAACTTAACCTAACCAAATCCCAATGATAAAACCCTCATAACACACCTAACCTAATCTAACCTATTTCACCCTAACGTGACCAGACCACACTTAACCTAACCTATCCCAACCTAACCTGCCATACCCACACCATCCAACACAATGCTAACCTAAGCAGTCTTATCCTTCCACCACACCACCATTAACATAACCTATCCTAACAAATTTTCATGCCCCCCTATCCTAACCTAACCTAAGCTGTCTTACCCTCACACCACACTACCCTAAACATAACCTAACTCACTCCTTCACCACACCACACCACACCACAGCAACCTAACTTAACCCAACTCAACCTGAAAACCAATCCCTACACATACCTCATTCTTCATTGATTAAACCGCATTCACCACCGTCACCACCACCACGACCACTGAAAACACCAACAGCTAAAGTGACAGCAATAATAAACTTTTGATTAATCCCTTAAAGCTGAAGGCATATCACAACTAAAGTACGTGGCTCGGCTTGTGAATGGACAGGGAGAGGAGAGGATAGGACAGGGAGGAACACCAGGCAGGGCAGGGTAGTGAGGGGGCTTGGACAAAGGCGAAGGGGAAGGGAGGGGAGGGATGTGAAGGAGAGGAGAGAGGTGACGTGTCTATGAAAGATATGAGAGTGGAAGGGGAATGGAGGGAGGAAGGGGGACTCGTTGCGAAGGACAAGCGGTAGGTCTAAAGTGGAGGGAAAGAGGGAGAGGCAAGGAAGAGAGCAGATGGAGAGCTGGGCAAGAGTGGAGGGAGACGTGAGAGGGAGACGAGGGGAGGAAGAGCAAAGGAGAGAAGAGGAAATGCAAATGGATGAAAGAAATAAAGAGAACAACGGAGAATAAAAGTAAATGAATAAATAAGAGAAAAGAAGGCAGGAGAGGACAGAAGACAAGAAAAAGAAAGGAAAGAGGACAGAAGTTGAAAGAACAGGGGAGAAAACACATAGGAGAGAAGATGAAATAAAAACGAAAGAAAGGAATAAAGAGAAATATGGAAAATAAGCATAAATGAATACAAAAAACAGGAGAAAAGAAAGAAGGACAGGAAACAAGAAAAAAAAAACGAAAGAGAAAAGGTGAAAGGGATAAAGAAGACAACAAGAAGTAAAAACAAATTAATTCAGAAGAAAAACAGAAAAGTAGGGACGAAAGAAAATAAAAACCAAGAAAAGGAAAGGAAAGAAAACTGAAAGAACGTGGAAGCAAAAAAAAAAAAAAAATGTATATATGAGATGGTGAGAGAAGGTACGGGTGAGAAGCAGAAAGAAGAGAACAAAGAGGAGGAAGAAAGGAAGAAAGGAAGAAAGGTCCTGCTTGCGCGGCTTTACGAGAATATAAAGCATGGAGAATTTACCCACCAACCCACCTGCCCCCGTTCACCTGAGTTTGGCGGTGCAGGTGGCGGCGAGTTGCGGCCAGGTGTTTGGGAGCACAGGTGGGCCATCAGTTTTTGCCTTTTGTCCTGCAATATTCACGTTCCCGGCAGTGGAAATTTGCACGTCTATATTTGGCCAGTAAATCCATGTAGCTACCTATCTACCTACGTGTCTATCTGTCTGTCAGTCTGCATAAAGGTGAGGTGACAAAGTGAGTGTTCGTTTCTGAAGGATATTAGGTGGAGTATAAATGTTTGCAAGATAGGTTGGTAGATATAGATTGATAGATACAGACAAATAGGTAGATAGATGGACTGATGGATGAATGGATAGATAGATATACGTATACTGATAGATAGGATAGACAGACAGATAGACGGACCGATGGAAAGACAGACAGACAGCCAGACAGACAGACGAATATATAAATACTGTATAAACCGCAGTACACTCACAAACACCAACTGCATTATGATTATTATTCGTGATCTTGACAATAACACCTTTTTTTTTTTTTCCCCATGTGATGCTTTATTATACGACAGCAGGAACGAGAAATAAGCGCCTCTCTCATTACGTTTACGTTTATTCAGTTACTTCAATTAATTCTTCCCCTCTACACTGCCGCTTTGCATGGCGCCTTTCCCGCTTGCTAATCTCATTCCTTTCATCTAATTTCAGTGGTAATCCCGTTTTCTCTTTACTATCCTCCCAAGGGTGATGATCGTACGTCCCCCATATCCCGAGTTTCACGAAGGTTCTTATCTTCATATTCTTAAACATTTTGGCGTCTTATCTCGACAACTTTTAACAGTCTCTACTGGAGGTTATTGAAAGTTTGTTGGAAATTTCTGGGGTGTTTGGGTGTTTTCATGGTCATAATAACAGATTAACAAGGATTTTACACTGACGCTAGGAAAAACACCCCGGAGAACATGCACATAATCAAGTCCTTGAGAAATGATCTACTGGAGGTTATTGGAGCTTTCAAGGGTGTTTTCATGGTTCTAATAATAGTTTAATAAGAATGCTACTCCAGCACAAGGAAAAGCACTCATGAGAATAAGTACACTCATCAGTAGTCTTAGAAAATTAGTCCTTGCGAGAGAGTCTGGTGGATATTGCTGGGACATTGAAGGACGTTTTCATAACTCTAATAATAGTTTAGGAGGGATTCTATACTGACACTAGGAAAACACTCAAGAAAACTCGAATAACCATTACCGTAGTGTCTGTAAAAAGACTTTGTAAGAAGTCCTTATAAGACACCAGTGTTTAAGAATAAGGGTCTTATTCCTTTCGAGGCTGCTGGAGCTTTCAGGGGCGCTTTCAGGATTCTAATAATAGTTTAACAAGGTTTCTACACTGACAACAGAAAATCGATCAAGAAAACCCGTACAATGACCACTGTACAGTATTTACGAGAAAGCATGGTGTGGAGGTTACTGTGACTTACAAGGGTGTTTCTATGACTTTATTAACAGTTTAACAAGAATTCCACACTAACTCAAGAAAAAACATTATGAGAACCCGTATAATCATTTTAGTCTTTCGGAAAAGTCTTTACAAGGGAAGTCTCCTTCAAGGGTGTTTTCATGACTCTAATAATAACTTAACAATAATTTTACAATGATATTAGAAAAAAAAAAAAAAACTCATGAGAACCCATACAACTATCACCCTAGCCTTTGGGAAACGATCCTTACGAGAGACCAGTTTAAAAAATAAGAAATTTAAACCCTTGTCCTCCCCTGTATCACCCTCCATATGAGGGAACACTAAGCCTTCGCGATGAGTCCCCACGAGAGGTACCCAAGCCATATTAATTTTCAGGCATTAACTTTAGCGCTGGTGACGAGAACGTGTGGATGGAAGTGCGAGAGTGCAGCGGGGCAGAGATGTGAAAGGACTGTGAGGGCGAGATGAAGGAAACGTGTGAAAGAAAATGAGGGTGACTTTAGGGATGGTGAGGGTGAAGTAAAGGGAGCGCGTGAAGGAAAGCTTGAGGGTAGAGTGAGGGATTGTGAGGGTGAAGTGACGAAAGAAGTGTGAGAGAAGTGTGACAGTGAAATGCGAGGGGCAAAAGTGAAGGGAAACGTGAGAGTGAAGTGGGGTGATGTGTGAAGACTAAGTATGAAGAATGAGGGATTTGTGAAGAAAGTGCGTGAACTGCGGGCGCAAAATAAGAAATAAAACAAAGAAATAGTATGAAGGGAAACGAGAGGGACACGAAAGCATTAGAACGAAGGGAAATGGACTGAGAGACAAAGGTCCATATTCTGAAACACTAATGTATGCGCCGCACTTCCACTACTTATAAAAGACTCTGGTTAAGGTTAGGCAGCTTTTTAGAGGTGATTTTTACGATTGTAGACACACATTAACAAGATTTCTACATCATTAACAAGAGAAACAGTCTTGAAAACCTGGCTAATGGTTGTAATGTGACAAAAGAGCTTCTAAATACGAAACAAAAACGTGAGGATAGTGGATTGAGGGTGGCTGAATAAGGGCGGTGGAGTGAGGGCATCGTGAACATTGAGTTGGTAAAGGAAACCGTTCCCTTACTGTGTTCGGAGAGCAGAACACATATAGTAAGGGATTAAGGAAGGCAGAGGGTGAGAAGGTGAGGGTTAGAGGGACTATAACAGAGCTACGTGTGAGGGAGAGAGGGAGAGGGTATGAGAGGCACGAGGGATAGTGACAGGACTGTGTGATAGGGACTGTTCTGACTCCACGTAGACTGAAGAGCTATGTTAGTTGCTGGCCTGGTGTTCCGCTGGTGATGTTCTGGTAAGGCACAGTGCTGGCAGACATAGGAAGGCGTGACGAAGACCGGGAAGGCAAAGAGTAAGAATTAAAAACGAAAGAAAAACAAAAGGATAGAGAAAAAAATGAAAGATGAGAAGAGAAATGTGAGGAGAGTACAGGAAACAAAAAGAAAGGAGAGATGATGATAGAAATAGAATAGAAACAAAAATAGAAATGTAAGAAATGTGAAAGGAGAGGAACAACAAAAAGAAGGGAAAGAAAATTAAGGATAAATGAAAAGGAAAGGGAAGGAAATACGAGGAGGAGGAGGAGGAGGAGGAGGAGGAGGAGGAGGAGGAGGAGGAGGAGGAGGAGGAGGAGGAGGAGGAGGATATAAAAAAAAAAAAACACGTATGGGAGAGAAATGGAGACAGAGGAAGACGAGGAACACGATAAAAAAGAAAGTGGAGATGAATGAAGACAGAGAAGAGGAGGAGGCGGAGGTGGAGCATAAAAAGAGAGAGAGAGAGAGAGAGAGAGAGAGAGAGAGAGAGAGAGAGAGAGAGAGAGAGAGAGAGAGAGAGAGAGAGAGAGAGAGAGAGAGAAATACAAGGACAGTGACGGTGACGGAAGGGCGACGAGGCGCAGACTTAAGAGCCAGAGGAGCCAGACAAAGCAAAGACGGCAAGGGATCGTTAAAGGAGCTAAAGTAGGAAAAGAAAGGACGTTATATCGGAAGCAGAGGCAAAAGCTGGAACGGTGCCATTGCTTGAACTTTTTTCTGGCACTATGCGGGGAAGGAGGAGAAGGATGAGGAGGAGGAGGAGGAGGAGGAGGAGGAGGAGGAGGAATGGAGAAGAGGAGGTACGAAGATTGACGAGGATGCGGTACAATGACTATGGAACCTTAATGGAAATCGTACAGAGAGAGAGAGAGAGAGAGAGAGAGAGAGAGAGAGAGAGAGAGAGAGAGAGAGAGAGAGAGAGAGAGAGAGAGAGAGATTAATCAGCACTCAAGCGAATAAAAAAAAGACCAAGCACCAAGACCAATTGAATGCACGAGAAACCGGAAATAATGACAAAAAGAAAACGGCGACGAGGGAAACCCGGACAGCAAAAAAAAAAAAAACATGGAGGAGGAGGAGGAGGAGGAGGAAAATTATGTAGTGTCTCATTGGAGTAGGAGGGAAATTAGGACGAAGATATAGTGAAGAAGAAAATAAGGAATGAGAAAGGTTGAGATTACATTGAGAGAAGGAGGAAGAGGAGGAGGAGGAGGAGGAGGAGGAGGAGGAGGAGGAGGAGGAGGAGGAGGAGGAGGAGGAGGACACAACACAATTAACACTATCTACATACACGAATAAGATAAGTCGCTATCTATACAAACAGTGAATTCAAAAAACAATATTATCAACTTGCTACCAAGAACATAATTAAGGTTTATATCCCTAATGAAAATCAAATCAAATAAAAAATAATAATAATAAAGCAGAAAGAAGAAGTAAATGCGTCAAATAAATCTAATTAACACGAAGGGTCAATTAAGTGGATTCATTCTGCGAACCAAAGGATAAAAAAAAAAAAAAAAAAAGACTGCAAAAAAAGGAGAGCATTTCGGTGCATTACATCCATTTACTTATTAAAAAAAAAGGGAGGTAAGAGTAACGAGGCACATACACGAACTTCACACACAGAGTCACGTAATTAACTAGGCGAGAGAGAGCGCGAGAAAAAAAGTTAAAGCAATTACATCAATGCAAAAGAGAGAGAGAGAGAGAGAGAGAGAGAGAGAGAGAGAGAGAGAGAGAGAGAGAGAGAGAGAGAGAGAGAGAGAGAGAGAGAGAATTTCACATAACTCAATACACTTCACACACACACACACACACACACACACACAAAGAAAAGAAAACTCTATCAATTAATCACGCTTATCAATAACACCGCAATACTAACACGGGATAGAAAGAAAGACATGACCAGTGCAAGAAAGAGAAGAAAAACAAGGAAATATTTCACATAACGCTTCAAACACACACAGGCAAAAAGAAAAAAAGAATATCACTTAATCACGCAATTCAATAACATCATAATACCGACTTGGGAAAGAAAGAAAGACAAGTGACAAAGGAAGCATAAGCACCACTCCCACAATGAACGAAGCGAGGGAAGTGTAGTCATTCAGCAACATAACACAAACCTTTACTATCGTGCCTCACCCTTCACCGCCTCGAGGGATGATCGCGTCCGTCACTCCAGTCCTCTCGTCATTCTGTTTGGCGTTCCTCAGTACCAGAATCCAATTTTATTCATCAGACCGCAGTAATTGCTTTATGTGACTTTCTCTCTCTCTCTCTCTCTCTCTCTCTCTCTCTCTCTCTCTCTCTCTCTCTCTCTCTCTCTCTCTCTCTCTCTCTCGTCGTTCCTTCTTTGTCTCTCTCTCTCTCTCTCTCTCTCTCTCTCTCTCTCTCTCTCTCTCTCTCTCTCTCGTCGTTCCTTCTTTGTTATCTCTTCCTCTCTTCTTCTTTTCTCGTAGTCGTTTTCTCTTTTTCCTCCTTCCTACGTTCTTTTTCCTTTCCCTTCTTCCTCGCTTTCTTTTTTCTACCTTTCCTCTTTTTTCCTTCTGGTCTTACAATCTTCCTTCCTTCCTTCCTTCTTCTCCTTTCGTGACTTCAGTCTTTCTAACTTCCTTCCCCCTCCCCTTACCCGTTTCTATCCTTCCCCTTTCCTTCCTTTCTTCCTTGCTTGCTTGCTTCTCTCCTCCTTTCCCTTCCCTTCCCACCTTCCAACTTTTTTTTTTTTCCTCGCCCGCTTTCAACCTCCCGCTCTCTCTCTCTCTCTCTCTCTCTCTCTCGCTCTCCTCACCGCCGCTATCTCATAATGTCCCGCGATCAACATGGAAATTAAATCAACACTCTGCTGAGATTATAGATTCTCCTCGCTTCTCATAAGATTTCCTTGGTGCTTAACGCTGGCGACGGTCTCAAAACTACCACCTATTAGTTGATGCACCTCTTAAACAGTCTTTTTTTTCCTTGCCTCATTGCTGCAGCTGTTCTTGTCCTTGTCTTCCTTTTTCCTTAAATCATTAACCTTCTTCCCATCCTACTATGTTCCTTCATCCGTTTCAAAATAGTAGTTAGTCTAATGTGGTCCCCAAACAGTCATGCAGGGACCTAAATGTCTGTTGCTGATGAGTTGTACGTAAAACAGCTACTCCTCCTCCTCTCCTACTCCCCTTTCCTTACCTTACTTTCCTCGTCATTATTACCTCTCATTTCCATTCCTCTTCTTCCTTCCTCTCTGTTTACTCTTCCACTCCCGCCTCTTTCTCCTCCATAATCACCACCATTAACACTACCTCCTCCTCCTCCTCCTCCTCTTTCGGTACCTCTTCCTCACTTCGTCCCCTTCCTCAGTAAGCTTCGTTAATATGTTACAGGTGAACGTATGTATTACCTGTAAGTCACCGAGCACAATTAAGGGTAACGGAGTCCCTGCAACAAAGCACACAAGCCTCCTCCTCCTCTCCTCCTCCTCCTCCTCCTCCTCCTGTCGTCGTCGTCGTCCTCCACACGCTCCATTTATGAAGTTGTGACTAGCTAACCCGTTGTTCTGTTAGTTATGGTTTCATGGTGACCTACCTACACACACACACACACACACACACTGGGAGCTTCCTTTCTTTTTCACCTAAATACCGTGTTTGGTGTAAATGGTTTCAAGACTATTTCAATTCATTCGTCATCATTATCATCATTGCCATCATGCAAGACTCTCTCTCCCTCTCTCTCTCTCTCTCTCTCTCTCTCTCTCTTTTACACACACACGCCTCGGACTCCCATAAGGAAGCAGATGATCGCTACAAACTGTGGCAATAAAAATCTCTCAAGACTACTTTAGCTCTTGATCCCCTCTTCTCTCTTCCTCTTCCTCCTCCTCCTCCTCCTCCTCCTATTCGTCCCTTTTTCCTTCTCATTCTCTTCTTCATCCTCCTCCTTCTCCTCTTCCTATCCCTCCTCCCTCCCAGATATGAAGCCACCACGTCGGCGAAAGGAAGGAGTGACTGGCTTATGAGAAATCTTTTTGTAGGAAGTGTATTCTTTCTTCTCTTTGACTCACGCTACATTAGGCACGCACGCGGAAATGTCATACACACACACACACACACACACACACACACACATGAATGTTTTACGACGAGGGGTAAACTGCAGCTCTCTCTCTGTCTGTCTGTCTGTCTGTCTGTTTTCGTCTTTCTCTGCTTGCCTTTGTATATATAACTGTGTATGTTTATGTTAGCGTTAATATCTGTTTGTCTGTCTGTTTCTGCTTGCCTCACTGTATCTGACTGTCTGTGTCTTTGTGTGTGTTTGCCTTAATGTATGTCTATCTGTCTATTTGTTTGCCTTACTGTGTCTGTCTGTTTTCATTTCTCTCTCTCTCTCTCTCTCTCTCTCTCTCTCTCTCTCTCTCTCTCTCTCTCTCTCTCTCTCTCTCTCTCTCTCTCTCTTTCTCACCACCCATTCAAAAATCACAGTCATTCATTCCATCCTCTCCTTTCTCACTTGTCCATTACTTCTCTCCACTCCCTCCCCACTCCACCCCGCACCCAAGCACATCCGTACCACACCACCTGACGTCCCCCCATCCCTCTTCCTCCCTCCCACGCTCCTACAAAGAAATAATTCAAGGCTGCAAATGCTCTCTCGTTATTGTTACTCCGATATTAAACACTCGCCAGCTGGTCCAACGTCAAATGCGAGAGGAAAAGAAAAAACTAGTTCGTGGAAGCGGCGTGAACGCATGAGGGTCGAGTGTAGTAGGAGTGATGTACCGAAGTAATGGGACGGAGTGGATGAAAAAGGAGGAAGAGAAAGAGAGAGCGGTAGCTACGTAGAAAAGTGACGGATCGAGGAGGGAAAGGAGTTAAGGGAAGAGGAGTTAAGGGAAAAGGGAAAGGAGGAAAGGGGAAAGGAGGAAAGGTTTAAAGTAGTAGTTTAAAGGAGGAAAGGGAAGGGAAAAGGAATTAAGGAAAAATAATTAAGGGAAAAGAAAAGGAAAAAGAAAGGAAAAAGGAGTAAAGGGAAAAGAAGGAAGACAAAAAGAGGAAAGTCAAAAAGGAGTAAAAGGGAAAAAGGAGGAAAGGGAAAAGAGGGAAAGGGAAAAGGAGCGATGTACGAATATATATATATATATATATATATATATATATAATATTACTACTACTACTACTACTACTACTAAACTATACCTATATCTCATGAATGTCACACGGATCACACCTCACCTCATTCTTCGCCAGGTGTGTCTGTCCAGTGGGGAAACACCTGCACGTACTTACACTCCTTCCCTTTCCTTCCTTGCATCATCATATGGGCCTATGTTAATCCTTCCGTCTCTATTTCCCTTCTTTTTGATGCTCACCGCTGTTGATCCCCACGCGGACCTTTCTGTTGGAAGTAAATATTGACTGACCTTCCCATTGAGCAGAAGTGCAGGACAAGACTCTGAAGGGAGCACACACTATATTATTCTTATATACACCAAATAAACGTCCAACACTGCAAGATGTAAATCCTTCATCCCCTATCCCATCCTGTAGGAGGCAGGATGGGAGAAGGACTATTACCACCATAACGGGTACAGGTACAGGAAAAGAGGGAAAGGAAAATGGAGGAAAGGGAGAACGAAAAAAAAAAGGAATACAGGAAAAAGGGAAGGGAAAAGAAAAGAAAAACAAGGAAAGGAAGAAAGAGGAAAGAAAGATGGACGAAAGGGAAAAAGTAAAATGAAAAGGACTTAAGAGGAAAGGAGGCAAGGCAAGGAAAGTGATACAGGAAAGAGAAAAGGAAGGAAACGCAAGGAAAAGTGACGTATTAGAAAGAGTAAAGAAGGGAAACACGAGAAATTGGGTTGCAAAGAAAAGAAATAAATAAAAAGGGTAGATTAAAGAGGGGAAAGGAAAAAAGGGCAAGAAAAGTGACAGATCTAAAAGGAAAAGTGAAGAGAAAATAACAGAAAGGGAAAAAAAAGAGAGGAGTGACAGATTTGAAAGGGAAAAGTAGGAGAAAATAAGAGATTAAAAAGGAGAACGAAAAAAAATACAAAAATATTGACAAATCTAAAAAGAAAAAGAGAAAATAACATTAAAAAGGGGAAAAGAAAAAAAAACAGGAAAAGTGACAGATATGAAAGAGAAAATAGGAAGAAAATAGGAAAAATATATCAAATTAGGAAAAGAGAACATGCTAAGTGACAAAAAGAAAGAGAAAGGGAGGGGAAGAGGAAGGGAAAACGATGTGATAACGGGATAAAGAGGTAGATGGAGAAAAGAGGGGAAGAGGGACGGGAGACGAAAGGAGGGAACAATAGAGGAGAAATAGAGGAGAACGAAAGAAGCGAGGGGAGAGAAGAGAGCAAGAATAAAAAAGATACAAGAGGGCGGGAGAGAGTGGAAGTGGAAGAGAGAAGGATAGAAGAGAGAGAACGGGAGATGAGGGAAGGAAAGGAAAGGAAAGGAAAGGAAAGGAGAATGGAAGACAGAGCAGGTGAAGAGGAAGGTGAGGAAAGAAAAGGTCTGAAATACATAAAGCGATTCTAGGGTTCGTGGAAGGTACGGTTTTTTATTACTTACGAAAATGCATATAAGAAACGGAAGCGGAACAAGAAAATAGGCAACAGGATAAAAAAAATCAAATGGAAAAATGGAGCGTCACAGTATGTTGTCGCAGAAAAAAAAAGAAAGTGTTTGCAGACTGAAAATATATGAAAGTATAATAGTAATTCCCATTTTTTTAGTGTGTGTGTGTGTGTGTGTGTGTGTGTGTGTGTGTATGTGTCCGTCCAGATTCCCTCACGTGTCTTTACCCCGCACCCCCCAACCTTTCTCTCTCTCTCTCTCTCTCTCTCTCTCTCTCTCTCTCTCTCTCTCTCTCTCTCTCTCTCTCTCTCTCTCTCTCAAAGATACACCCAAGGAATTTTCAGTTTCGCACAGCACACACACACAAAGTCAGGCAGGCAGGCAGGCACGCACGCACGCAGTCACCGTATGTGGGTTATAACAGCAAGCGGGCAATAGTTATTTCATGGTACATTTTCCACGAGAGGGCAGCAACAACAAAAATGAAATCAAATCCGGGAAAGGGTAATGAAAAACAATTTGCTCGATTTCACCTGGTGGTGGTGGTGGTGGTGGTGGTGATGGTGCTGCTGCTGCTACTGAAAAGTTTTGCTCATGATACGCATTATTCTTTTATTTATTCATTTATTCTGTAGAGACTGATTCAATTATTTTTCCTTTATCTGCACTTATCTACAGTCACTTATTCAATTATTCATATACCAACTCAATTTTCAACATATGGTATCGTGACTTATTACTTTAACTTTTTAATCATTAATAACAACAATAAACTTTGCACTTAAGTATCCTTTAATAATTGTACTGAGCGAAACAAAACTAGAGACAGTAGAAATAAATAACAAATAAATAAAATCGCATATTCCTCTTGCTGACAGTGGTTTTCAAAATTATACTACAAACTTGAACCGTCATGTCATTAAGGAGTAGTTAAAGAATGAATAAGATCCCTCGCGAGGTCAAAGTATAAGATTCCGTCCACTGCAAACACTGAGCTGGCCTGGCGGGAACAAAGGAGGTTGTGGCAGCGTGCGAAGTTTCCCGGTGCTCTCTGAGACACTCCGGTCGCACCGTGTTTATAATGGACGAGCCACAGTGTTGATATGTCCGTATCCTCAAACATTTCGGTGTTTTATTCTGACTACTTTTAAGAGACTAGTGGGAGTTGTAGTGGATTTGAAGTGTGTTTTCATGATCCTAATGAAAGTTTAAAAAGGAATCCATATCATAAGTAGAAAATTAAACATTCCTGAAAACCCATCTTATAATTTCTGTGGCCCTTAAAAAAGTCCTGATGGAACCCCAAAGCGTTAAGAAAAATGGTCCACAGACAAGATAGAAACAGAGGAACCTATAAACACTCAGTGTGACCACGTAGTGTGTGGTGACTCGGCGTGACGTGACTGGGTGGGGGGGGAGAGGAGGGCGGCGGGCCCACAGCTGAGGACTGCGTCGTATTCTAGCTGGTTATTTGAACAGCACGAGAGAAAAAAAAAAAAAAAACAGCGCATATTATAGTGACCATTATAGTAACACTTTTTCCGCCATGAAAAAATAAAGAACATCCTTTTGTAACGCAATGTGTCTGAATGCTCGGGCATAACGAGTGAACAACATGAGAGCCAGTAAGTCTACTTACTAGTGGCAGTCCGTGTGTGTGTGTGTGTGTGTGTGTGTGTGTGTGTGAGAGAGAAAGAGAGAGAGAGAGAGAGAGAGATCCCGCCCTCCCCCCGCCCCCCAGCCTCTCTCTCTCTCTCTCTCTCTCTCTCTCTCTCTCTCTCTCTCTCTCTCTCTCTCTCTCTCTCTTACACATACATCAGTGGTGGGCGAGTAAACAGCCCGCCAGGCTCCGTGTGGCTTCCTGCCCCAGCGGGTCCATTGACAATCACAAACTAGCCGACAAGTTCCCTCTGTGGCCTTGGCTCCCACTTGACGCGGTGAGGCGAAGAGAGAGCCGTCGTATGTCAAAATAAGAATGAAAAGTAATATATAACATTATTTCGGACCACTTTACTTGTATGGAAATGCTTTCCTTTGGCACTGAAAACCAGCAATCGGCCTCCAAAGTACACACCCGTACACTCCCCAGCACACAGCAGCGTTGCGGGGTTGTCTCGTGTCGCCTCTCAGTTCCCGGCATGCAACACACAACGCACTGATTATCAGTGACAGTCTGCGCACATGGGCACGGACTCCATGCGCCGCCAACACACCGACATTGGCGATGCACGAAGCGGTGCTTCACGTCAAATCTTCACGAGTAACTCAAGCGTGTCCCTGTGTGTTGTCCTGCGCCCCTCGACCGCAACTGTGCTTGCACCAAACACACCACGGCGCTGCGCACATTGACAGCCAATGTAAGTAACTAGATCAAGAGTGGAGAGGTGCAAGATGATAACTAAATAAGAACAACGATTTCTCATTCATGAAGTCACTTCTAAAAATGTAATTCTGTAATATATTCCGAGTCCTGGGGAATCGGTAAAATGCTGCATCTTTTATTTATTACTATTATTTATTACTTTTCTTTTAGAGTCCTCAGATTTTGGGTAAATATGAAAACGTGCTGCTTCGTGGATAGGGTTTGCGTCGCTACCACCACCACCACTACTACTTAAATCAGGCTGGTTGTTGTTGTTGTTGTTGTTGTTGTTGTTCTTGTTGGTGGCGGTGGTGGCGGACTGCCTTGCTCATAAGTGTAAAAAATATTCTCATCACGCAGTCTATTATAATTAATGTGCCTTGTGTGTGTGCCATTGGTGTTATGGGTCAATTAATATTCTAATCAATACACACACCCGCCTGTTGCCGCATAAATACACACACAAAGTACAAAGTGTGTGTGTGTGTGTGTGTGTTTAACACACACACACACACACACGATAGATATTTTCCAAGTCGTGATTACCACACAAGCCAGGCTGCTTCAGAGTAGTCAAGGTTTGGTTTAATTGCGGATGCTCATGCTTGGCTCGCATCTATTGGCTTGTTAGCTAATTAGATGGCTGTACTATCTCATAAAACTCGACACAATAACAACCTGCACAGACTACAACAGAAGAAACGTAGTGATGAGAAAACATTGCAAACTGTTCCTCTCACATATCATTAAATGCACTATTAAGATTCAGGTAATGTTTCGTTCATTACTAAGGTAAGGAGTGTTTCTCGAGTGGATCTGCCAACACAAGGGCAAACAGGAAAGTCTCTTATCTTATCCATTCTCTTCCTCTCACTGGCTCCTAAATATGCTACTTTCCTGCCTCGTGTTGTATCACTTCCATGTTACATTATTAATTTTACAGACATTCACTCCTGTTCCTTACACTATTAATATTACAGACATCCACACGTTTTGCCTTCCTATGTTCTGTCTCACCACCTTCTGAAACTGCACAACACAAAAATATGCACAGTACAAGCACTTTTCACATCTTTGGTATATCTTGCAAAAAACAAGACATGATATCCCAACACTACAACTGGGATAACTGTCCGCACACAAAGCACAAGCAACATCTGGGTGTGTTTCAGTGGAGGGAGAGTTTTGCTTACCTGTTTGCTTACTGTATTGCTGAAGCCATGAATTGACCTGGACGATCTTGCAATCTTGTAGTGTCAGGTAATTTGGAACTGTTGTTAATGCTTTGACTTCATTCATGCAAGACACGAGGAATTTGTCAGTGGAATTAAAACTCAACTTGTAACTTGGGTAAGACAATAATTTGAGACGAGACACGAGACTCTCGGACTTGACTGATAATTACGACATAATGGTGATACCTAGGAAGCACTGATAATATTCAGGCTACTGCCGTTCAAGCCAATCTTCCTGTCCCGGTGCAGCTCATAACAGGTTCGCCTGATGAAGCCTCGCGGGACAATGGGAGAGGATCACCCAGCTCTGTGATCTTAGCTAGGCTCACAGCATCATCCCAAAGGCCTTCCTGCCTTAACTATCTTCGGAATCCTCTTAGACTAATTAACTGCAAAGTGAACCAAGATTCATCAGATATTGGTGGACATGAGGGGGCATCTTATATCCCTGCTTCCTGATGGCTGCGCTAAGGTGACTCACTGCCAAGGCCTTCATGTGGCTCAAGGTGATGGCTTCTCCTTGCCACACTTGCGTTGCTTGATTATATATATATATATATATATATATATATATATATATATATATATATATATATATATATATATATATATATATATATATATATATATATATATATTAGATAAATTTCGTGTTACATAAGACGTGAGCAGTGATATCCCGGAGTTCCTTTCTTCATTTATTACGTGCGCAACGTTTCAGCTCCTCAGAAGGCATCTTCAGGATAAAAAGACATAATAAAATTAATATGTATACAAAATACGTATATAGCATGAAATAGATAAAAGACGCTAACCCATAAGGGGTACAACAATATGCGCAAAACAAAATTGAGACCTATAGGGTGAGAAAAACACTGGAATAATAATGAAAAAAAAAAAATTGTGTAGACAATAAAGATATATGGTAAAACATATTTGTAGGCACTGAGAGGCTAAAAATAGTGGTATAGTGTAGTAAAACAGACCTGGTGTGCTCTTGTTGGTGGGGAGGTGAGGACTGACAAGGAGTGGCGGCGTGAGAATTAGATTGGTTGCTACTACGGAACCCGAAACTCGAGTTTATACGAGTTATAGGAACCCGAGTTTATAAAATGTATAGTTGGGATGATGATAATTGGTTAATTCATGTTTTGAGTGTTTAATGTAAATAACTTCTAATATTCTAATGTCCACGTGTGTCAGCTTTGTGTAATATTTTGAAGTCCTTCTCAGTAAATGGGTGATCAAGTGTATGTGAATGTGCTTGTTGCTGAGAATGGGGGATGAGCTAACTCTTTCTGTGTACGTATCGAATTGCCTTTATGTTCACTGATTCCATGTGTTAGATTCCTCTTGGTTTCTCCAATATATATATATATATATATATATATATATATATATATATATATATATATATATATATATATATATATATATATATATATATATTGCAAAAGAAGCAATATGCGACAGAAAGAATACTTTGCAACTCCAAGCGAAGAGAAAAGAAACATTATTTTCAAAGTCTTGCAAACAAAGATGAACCGCGGTGACCATTCTTGCAGTCCGCGGTGATGGAGACGAAGAGTGACACACGGCATGCACAGCCTTCACAGCGCCAGCCTCTGTGACTACACGGCTTGCAGTAAACGGTATTAATGGTTATGTAATATATATACTAAATAGCATGTGTAAAGGAAAACTGATAGATATCCTCTTAACCAGCTTGGCACAAAGGAACGCAAAGGAACAAACAGCGGTTGGTCCTTACGAGGATGTTAGTGCTGAGCAGAAGTTAAGATAGTCATGATGGAGGTATCTTAAGTAACAAACAATTTGTGACAGTAGGGGAAAAATTAGGCCAGGTTAACTATTGATATTTCTCAGCTACATCAATTTAATTTCCGGTTTCTGGATCTTCTTTTGATCCTCAACTGTCCTCATTCTTACATCCACTGATCTTCCTCTTGCCCAGCCAATCCCTGCTCATATCCTGCCGCCCATAGATCTCCCTCTTATTCTGTCCCATCCTTAACCTTCCATTAATTATCCTTCACCATGCCCTCCATCTCCAAATTCTCTCTCCCTGACCCTCACTCAACCTGCTCCTACACACTTTTCTTCCACCACAGTCCAAGTCAAGCCCCGCCACTGCCTTCCTACATTGCCTCTCACCTCACCCAGCCTCACTCACCCTCGCCTCGCCTCGTTTCCCCGGGGGCCGTGAGGAAGGACAAGACCGCACGGGAGGGAAGAAACTAAATTAGCAACTGTCACTGGGGTAATGGGATAGAAGGGAAAGAGTAGTACACGAAAACAGATGGTGCTGAAATACTATATAAACTGAATAGCTGTTGCTGGTTACCTTGCAATCAAAAGGAAAAGACTACACGAAAATAGATGGTGTCGAAGTAAAGAATGGGTGTTGCTTCTTACCTTGAGATAGAAAGGCTAGAAAATAGACGGTGTTGAAATAAAATAAATTGGATAGGTGTTGTTAGTTACCTAGCAATAAAAGAAAAAGATTAGACAAAAACAGATGTCGTTGAAATAAAGTAAACAGAATGGGTGTTAGTTACCTTGAGATAGAAAGAAAAGACTAAACGAAAATAGATGGTGTTGCAATAAAGTAAATTGAATGGGTGTTGTTAGTTACCGTGGGTAAATGCAAAAAAACGTATCCGAAAATGGACAATGCCGAAATATTATATAATTTGGATTAGATATAATTTGTGAATACCTGTTACAGTGAATAATGGTAACGATGCAGGTGATAATAATAATACCAAATTACGGTTCATCTAAAAATAGGGCAATTTATTGGGTGACAATACACCAACAGTTGAGGTTGAGGATTTATTTGAATACAATAGCACTATTTTAAGTAGAAATGAAGGGTAAAATAATTCGTATTGTCATAACATGGCGGTTTCCTGGCAAAGTTAATAATGGAAGCGACGACAATTTGTAGATTATGAATGAAACTATTGAGAGAGAGAGAGAGAGAGAGAGAGAGAGAGAGAGAGAGAGAGAGAGAGAGAGAGAGAGAGAGAGAGAGAGAGAGAGAGAGAGAGAGAGAGAGAGAGAGAGAATTACATTTTACATCTGAAGATTATTTTGAAGTCACGCAAAAAATACACAACGTTAGTATTGCATTATGTCAGGAGATTAACTTCACGTCTTGTCGCTCATGGTGACGGTGGGAGTACCAAGATTAAAATGTGTGTGTGTGTGTGTGTGTGTGTGTGTGTGTGTGTGTGTGTGTGTGTGTGTGTGTGTGTGTGTGTGTGTGTGTGTGTGATCAGTGAAACAAAAACACTCAGGACGTACAGCCAATGAAGCTCACAACCGCGTCTCCTTCGGGAAATTACGATAAGTTACCATTTCAATGCAATTTCGACCACCGCGATGCAGTGTGCCGGGGGAACTTTATCGGGTCCAAAGTGACGTTAATTTCAAGAGTTCTGAGACTTGACGTTTCAAATGAAGCACATCCAGAGCACCAGGCTGGAAAGAAGAGACGTATTAGACTCACTGAAAATGTAGGAGGTAAGAAAAAAACAAGTTAAAAAAAGAAATATATATATATATATATATATATAGAGAGAGAGAGAGAGAGAGAGAGAGAGAGAGAGAGAGAGAGAGAGAGAGAGAGAGAGAGAGAGAGAGAGAGAGAGAGAGAGAGAGAGAGAGAGAGAGAGAGAGAGAGAGAGAGAGAGAGAGAGAGAGAGAGAGAGAGAGAGAGAGAGAGAGAGAGAGAGAGAGAGAGAGAGAGAGAGAGAGAGAGAGAGAGAGAGAGAGAGAGAGAGAGAGAGAGAGAGAGAGAGAGAGAGAGAGAGAGAGAGAGAGAGAGAGAGAGAGAGAGAGAGAGAGAGAGAGAGAGAGAGAGAGAGAGAGAGAGAGAGAGTGTGTGTGTGTGTGTGTGTGTGTGTGTGTGTGTGTGTGTGTGTGTGTGTGTGTGTGTGTGTGTGTGTGTGTGTGTGTGTGTGTGTGTGTGTGTGTGTGTGTGTGTGTGTGTGTGTGTGTGTGTGTGTGTGTGTGTGTGTGTCCTGCAGCCCCTGCCGCCACGAAAGTTCATTCTGGTGCAGTGTGTTTCCTTTCTGCAGTCAGTAAACTTTGCAGTGATCAGCAGCAGCCTCGCCCCCACCTCCTCGTCCGCCTCACGTACCGGGGATGAATGCGACGCAGCTGCTTCACAAACACCCTTTTTCGCCGTACAATAACTCTGCGTCGCTCCCTGGCTCGTCAATATCCTGCGGCTTTTATTCAAAATCGTCAAGCAGCCGAAAGGTCGTACTACAAATGAGTAGCCTGGCTGTGACAAGAGGTCAAGAGCCAAAAGTAAACAAACGAGAAACTTGCATTTAAAGGTAAGCACACTGTGTGCGTCGGTCGTTCACCATCCCTTTATTTTACCTGTCTAGTGTGTCCTAGACAGAGTACATGCAATTATGTGTTATATCTTGTTATAGACTACATTTTCTTGGTTTTTACGTGATATACATCTGATTTCGTTACAATGAATAATTAAGAACTTATAAAATGAGGAATAATAGTGTGTTAAGCAGGAAACATTTTCAAATTTTGAAACTTTCACATGGCCCCTGAGCAAAAAAAAAAAAGAAAAGAAAAGAAAAGAAAATCTATTGACATGCAACATCTCTTTATAATTTATAAAGAACAGATAAAGACTCCTGAGTAAAACGCTCCATAACAATAATTTTAGTGCTTCCCGCTGGCTCAGTTTGCGCTGTTTTGGCACCACTCTCCTTAGGTGGAGGGATGGACGACAATGCCAGAAATACGATAATTTCTACTATTTCTTATCCCCCCCTTCTCTCTCTCTCTCTCTCTCTCTCTCTCTCTCTCTCTCTCTCTCTCTCTCTCTCTCTCTCTCAGCAATAGATAAGTACTAATTGTACCTTAATAACATTGCTTCCTATAATAACTTAACACAAAACATGTGGATATTGGCAATAGCAGTTGCCATACGACAGCTTGGGCTGGCTGGTGTGCCACGTGCTGACTGAGAAAATTTAACGTGCCCCTCGCAATGAAGTTTTTTTTTTTTTTTTATTGTCACTTATGGAAACTTTCATGCCTGTAACACCGATTTTTTTTTTTTTTGTAGCTTTTAATAAGAATAGCGTATACTAATTTTTTGCGTTAGAATTAACCATCATTATCAACTGTTGCCTCTTCAAACATCTGATATTTACTGAATGAGATAGTGATGGCGATAGCATGGTTGATGAGGTATACACTACTACGATTAATGAACGTTAGCTGCACGCACAATAGACATACGATCACATCAATATTGTTTCTAAGATGTAGTGGAAATTATAGAACAGAATACATTATTAACTCCATTTCACGGTGGTTGGCGCTAGGCCCCTTGTCGCAGCCAGCTACTTAAATGTTTCTCGTGGAGGCCCAGCGCGGTGCCGGGCTAGAGAGGGGACAGGCTTCAGGGCCCGTATTCAGAAACGCTTTGCTCTCTCACCACGACTATTTCCAAAGGCCACAGAGACGATTAGCAGTGTTCTCAAGAGTGTTTCTCATGTTAATTATTCAGAAATGTTAATCTCTCAATAGAACCATGGAAACTCTCTTAAAAACCCGTGTCACTTAAACTAAAGCCTTGAGAAAGCAGTGGAGGTGCGACCAGAAATGTTTCAGAATATGGGGTCCAGGTTGGCAGGGCTGGTGCTTTTTCGTTGTTAGGCTTATTCTGCATAAAGGCGGGGGGAGGGGAGGAAGGCAGGTGACGGTTTCATTACATCCAGGAAAGATTAAATACTGTGCTGGAAACTTCCGCCGCATAAGGTTGTTGACTTTTTACATCAATACCGCAGAGAGAGCAACCTCAAGACTTTAGGAATTGCTTCGCTGGAGGAGAGTAAATTTTGTCTCACAGCAATTGTACGTAGTGGAAATATTTGTGGTTCTCGTGGATAAAAAGTGAGAGAGGATGATGCGGCAACTTTAGGGCGAAATAGATTGCCAATGCAAGGCTACCAGAACGCCAACTGGAGATAGTTATGACGTAAGAAGTGTTTCTTCCAAACGAGCTCTATAGAGGTAAAACTCAGTGTACTGTTTGGATCATTTCCCCCCGTCATACTTTTAATAAAGGAGGTTCAAATTTCGCAAGTTAAAGGTAATCATATTAGGCTAATGTATGAGCCAATATTAGACTGGGCGAACCACCTGCATCCCGGTCTTGGCGAGTCAAACAAACCAGTGCAGTGACTCCCGTGGTGGCGAGCTAATGTTGGTACACGGAGATTCACCGATTGGCTGTAAAAGAAGAGGCAATCAGGTGGCTACTTCAGCCTCCTCGTGGCATCAGCAATGGCTGGGTGACGCCGCGCAAGGCAAAGTCCCTATAATGACTTGGGATTGATTATCGACTCCAGCTAATAGTTCATACCAGATAATCAATGAATTATGCAACCGTTGCCTGTTTTATAACGAGGATAGGAGGGTGGCCACAGAGCGGTGGGAGGGCGATGCTGGCAGGAGGGCGAGGAGAGGAGAGGGAGGAGAGGCTGCTGAGGGGTAAGCGGTACGAGAGGTCACGGGAGGATGGTGAAGGTACTGTGACACAGGAAAATTGAATCAGTGAGGTAGAAAAGGGATTACCGCTGTTGAGAGAGAGAGAGAGAGAGAGAGAGAGAGAGAGAGAGAGAGAGAGGACATGAGAGCGGCCAGAGGGAAAGGCCAACGTTGAAGCTGAGGCAGAGAAAACAAGGAGCCGCGATGCACTGCAGTGTCATGTCTTTGGCTGGTGGTAACAGGGAGCATGTCAGGAATAATCATGAGTCGTGAGAGGGGCCGGCCAGCAGCCCCTCGTCTGTGTGATTAAGGGATGGCCAAGGTCACGGCTGGAGAAAAAACATGACCAGTAAACCCTAAGGAAGGTCTGTCTGCTATAGGCGTCTGCACCCGACCAGTGGAGAGAAAACACGAAATGACTTCATGAACAGGGCAGCAGTAGCACAACCTTTTTACAGCCATCCTTGATGCAGCACGCGACCAGAACGAAAAAAAAAAAAAAAAAAATCTCGTTAATAAAATAAAAACAAAAACGAAGAAATAATTACCAAAAAGAAACAATAATAAACACAAAAACAAAAACAGCACTGCCATCACCATCACCATCACCACCACCACCACCAACAACAACAACAACGAAAACAACAACCCTACCATTTCAAACCAGAGACCCACCCTAACCCACACACACACACCCCACCAAAAATGAACTCACAAAACTCCCCATGAAAAAAAAAACAAAAAAAAAACAGCATAAATACGTAATTAGCTCACCAAACCACCAAATTACCACTCCACACACGCCCACGCGCCGTTCGGTCCCCTATGTCCCCGCAGACCCACAAGAGCCACTCGTCGGGGCACAAATCGATGTCCAAATCCCATTAATCAACGCTAGCTGGTCACCCTCGGCCACGGCCACTCAGAGTTAATCAGCGGCATGGTATTTCCCTTTTAGTAAATTAGCCAGAGGTGCCAGAGAGGGTAACGTGGCCGGTTGGGAGAGGGGAGAAAAGGGAGACGGCAACACGTAGGCGTGAGGAAGAAGAGAGAGAGGAGAGGAGTGAGCAGGAATGAGCCAGGGAGAGTAGATGGGAGGCACAACATGGAGGCGTGAGCAGGAAGGCATGCTGTTAGTGGAAAAGGGGCGACAAAAATGAAGTGCTAAGGGGAAAAAGCAACGAGAGGGCAGGAAAAGCATGACAGGAGAGAGGTAGACAGGAAAGCAGGAGGGGTGGAAAAAGGACAGAAGTAAGGTACCAAGGGGAAAAAGTAACGAAAGTAGAGAAAAAGGATGACAGGAAAGAGGTGGACAGGAGAGTAGGTGTGTGGAAAAGGAACGGCAGTAATGAGGTACTGAGCCTAAGGGGAAAATAAAGAAAAGAGAGGACAGGGGAAGGACGATAAAGGAAGTGCTCAAGGAAAAAATAAAACAATAAAGGCAGGGAAAGGACGACAGGAGAGAAACGTGAACAAGAGAACAAGAGAAGGTAAGAGGGATCAAGGGAAGGAAGAGATAATAGGAGAGAGAATGCAACAGGACAGAGACAATAAATGAAGGACCAAATTTAATACCAATGATCTAATAACAATGATGAGAAACTGGGGGAAGAGGAGGAGGAGGAGGAGGAGGAGGAGGAGGAGAGGGAGGAGGAGGAGGAGGAGAGAGAGAGAGAGAAGAGAAACTGGAGGAAAAAATATCAGAAGACAAGAAGAAACAGTAACGATCGCAGCTATCTCTCGTGGAAGTTTGCCTGAGAGAGAGAGAGAGAGAGAGAGAGAGAGAGAGAGAGAGAGAGAGAGAGAGAGAGAGAGAGAGAGAGAGAGAGAGAGAGAGAGAGAGAGAGAGAGAGAGAGAGAGAGAGAGAAACAAATATACAGATAAACGCAGACATACAAACAAAGACAAAGGAGGGAATTAAGAGGAAGGAAATTAAAAGAAGGGAAGAGGGACAGTAAAGCAAGATAAGTGTAAGAAAAGCAGGACACGACGGAAGGGAGAGACGTGGCAGGAAAACTTTACGACAAGGAGAGATGTGGAAAGAACAAGGATGCTGGAGAAAGATTAAACCAGGAAGTGATAGACAAGATGAAGTGTAATTAATAATGAAGGAAAGGGAAAACAAAAATATAAGAGGGCACTGGTAACAATATAAAGAGTAATTAGTAATGAAATAGGAGGAAAACAAAAGTATCAAATAGCAGACCTTATCACGAAAATAAAAGAATATAATTAATTGACACGTGAGTTGAAATAAAAACCTCCTCTTCTCGTAATGAACAGTGAAATCATTAGAGAAAACTTAAATTACTTGAAAATGTGAATGTCTTTCTTTCCGTTTCCTTCTTTCATTTTCTCCTTCCTCTATTTTCAAGTCTCTGTTTCTGCTTCCTATTCTTTCCTTTTTCCTCCTTTTCCCTACCATTCCTCTGCTCTTTTCCTCGTTTTCTTATCCATTAACCGCAATGTTCTCCATTTCCAACCCACTACTGCTCCACTCTCTCTGCTTTCTTCCACCTACACTACCTACCATTTATCTTCCCCTACCCTCTATTCTTCCTCTATCTGTTTTCCATCATCCACAATACCCACCACCTTCTCGTTTTCCGACCCACTATTTCTCCTCTCTCTTTGCTTTCCACCTCCTAGACTACCGACTCGCATATCCCCCCGTACCCATCCATCATTTATCTAACCTCTCATCTTCACTTCACCGCCTCGTGCCTCCCTGCAGACCAAACCATTACTCGCGTGGCGGCTAAATACAAACAATGACCTTCCATTATCAACTCCTCCATTAGCGACTCGCCTTCTCTGCTGCGACTCTTGGCCCTCAGTGTTATAATGGCCCCCACTAAGAGAAGCTGTCTGAAGTTGTATCATTACTCGTGTTTCTCCGTGTCCGTCCATCTGTGTGTCTGCAAAAACATTAATTTTCAACAGATTTCCGCAAGTTTCGAAAAGAAAATGAGGATATTGGGTTAAGCGGATTAGATTTCAAGATAGATCTGGTAAAATAAGCTGGAACAGTTTTATTTCTTTAGCTTCACCACGCTTTCTGCGTAAATATTAAGGTCATGTTTCATATCACAGCATGGTGCTGAAGGAGGTATGCAGGGTATGTGACCCTGTAGGTTTCAGAATGTGCACCGCGTATGTGCGCTCTCTTCCTCCTCCTCCCTTGTAACATTCAACGCCATAATGAAATCGGAGCGCTTGCCCAGTGTTGTTATGGAGCTGCCTTAATCCTCCACACGACCCCTACGAACCATTTCAAGTGGTAACGAGAGAGAGAGAGAGAGAGAGAGAGAGAGAGAGAGAGAGAGAGAGAGAGAGAGAGAGAGAGAAACAAGGCGGAATGGAGCAATGAGCAAAGAGGAATAAATGAGTGAAGATACACGGGTTAACTTTAGCATTGATGAAGTGGGCAGTGAGGAGTGAAGGACAAGAGTATATATTAGCCGAAAATTAAAGTTGTAAAAATGTTGAGAGGCTGTTCTTTAGTGAGACACTGAATTTAATGAAAAGTGCCCTGCAAAAAAAAAAAAAAAATAAATAAATAGAAAAAATAATGTATACAGTAAAAGAAGATAAAGTAAAAGATAAGAAAAACACACAAAAAAAAAAAAAAAAACAAGACGGAGAAGTTGTGGTCAGAGAAGATTAAGTACAAAAGCACATACAGTAGTCCAGGATGTTAAGAGGAACTTATGATCATAACTTCCCCGATAGTGAGGGCAAAGAATACATCACTAGACAAGTCACAAGGAAGGGGAGCAAGGCGGCGGTAGAGCAGCCCAGTAACTTGTCCAGTGTCGTGTGCTTTACAGTGCTTTACAGTCCCAAGAGCAATTTTTTTTCCCACCTTTCCTACCTCAGTGCCATTTGACCTGTTTCCTTAATTATAAACCACTCTGAGGCATTTTTTAATTGTTCTGGGCATTATACTGGCTAAACATTGGATAACTACTCTTTTCGTCCCATTTTCTTTCTTGTTGATGCTCTGAAAGATTTTATACTTTGCCTTTAGTCTTGTGCATTGCGCCATATCGCAGTGAAAGTTAAAATCTCGACTGAATTTACGGGAGAAAGGTTTGGGCAGTCAGTTCTCTTTAGTTCCGGCAACTTTTCCAGCGCCGCCCCGTCTGATGTTTTTTTTTTTTTTTGGAGGCAGGAGTTTTGGGGCAATACATTTTTACCCTTTTGTCTACGGGCTGATCCTGCGATGTCACAGGCATTTTTATTGGACTTGCTGTTTTTTTTATTTATTTTTTCTTTATTGTTTTTATTTGTGTTGCGTAATCACTGGTTCTTTCGTATCGCACAAATATTTTTCACTCAATTTTATTTTATTAATTTCATTTTTCGAATTCATCGTGATTTATATTATTATTATTATTATTATTATTTATCATCATCATCATCATGTAAAATCTGAATCCTGATTAAGGAAACTGAAAATCTATGGGGAAGTTTTGACAACTCTCGCCATTTTATTTGGAAAAGTAAAAGACATTTATTTATGTACCCTAAAATCACAACTGAACATACAAGATGACTTTTGCGGCAGTAAAGTTTTTTTTTTTTTAATTCCGGTAACTTTTCTATAAGCAACAATACTATCGTCTTAAGTTTTCGTTTTTTTTTTCTTTACATATTTTTTCTTTTAGGTTTCTCCTTTTTATTTACATATTTTTGTCTAAGGGCTTTCCAGACCAGGAAATTCTAACTCAAGCTGGTCTACAAGCCGCAAGTCATTATGAAAGAGGAAGGGGCTGGGATCGAAGTATAGAGAATTAAGTTTAACACAATAATTTCCTGTTTCCTTTTTCCTTTCTGCTCCCAAACCCCCAAAAACCCGAAACTTTGTGGTTCAGTTTCCCTTTGTCCCCATCCCCCTCGCCTCCACCACGCGCCCAGAGGTTTTATATCATTACTTCCGACTTCAGTAATAAGGTCACGGCCAACAGTAAATGATTAATGAACTATCGTTACCAAATACAGCCGCCTCCGCCTCCTCCTCCTCCTCCTCCTATACTTACCACGTGGATATAATCAGGAACTACTTAAGCTATTGCGACTGTAGGTAGAGTCAGTCTCTCTCTCTCTCTCTCTCTCTCTCTCTCTCTCTCGCTCGTGATTCCTTATTTGTAGATTGAATAGTAATTTTTGTGGTCCCGGTAAACCTAATTAGATACGAGTCTATATTTTGCTCATTCTTTTATATTCGTCTTCCTCCTCTCTCTTAGTTTTTATAATTTTCTTCCTTCTCCTCCTCCTCCTCTTTCCATTTTTTTTCTCCTCGTCTTCCATTTTCTCCGCCTCCTCTTCCATCTCTTCGTCTCTCCGTTACTAACCTTTCATTTCCTCTCCTCTCCTCGTCCTCCTTCGCCACCTCCTCTTTTTCCTCTCCTTTTACCAAACATTCCAGCACACTTCACCCTTCATGTCCTCTCTCTCTCTCTCTCTCTCTCTCTCTCTCTCTCTCTCTCTCTCTCTCTCTCTCTCTCTCTCTCTCTCTCTCTCTCTCTCTATCACTTCACCGTCTGATAGCGCCATAACCTTCCCATCGACCCCTCACTACCCTCACTATGGCCCCTCTCACGCTTCCCTCTCCCTCCCTCCCTCTCACCCGTGCACCTCCCCCTCCCATCCTCTCTTCCTCTCTCTCCCTTAGCCCATCTCAGTATGCCTCCATAACATATTTTCTCTCTCTCTCTCTCTCTCTCTCTCTCTCTCTCTCTCTCTCTCTCTCTCTCTCTCTCTCAGCCTCTAACATTTTCATTCCCCCACGCGATAATCCTCTTGGTTCCCTCTCTCTCCTTCTCCCTTTCTCCAGTTCTCCTCATCCTCCTCCTCCTCCTTCTCCCTCTCATCCTTCTGCTCACTATCGCCCCCTCGTCTTCCTTGCTTCTGCCACTCTCGTCTTTACATTTTTTATTAGAACTTTATTATTTTTTTTCATTCCGCACGATATTTTCCTTTCACCAGATGCATCTAGGTGACATTCATTTAAAGCCCCGGGAAACATTCATTTAAAGCCCCAGGAAAGAGAGAATACAAAAGCAACTGAAATAAAAAAAAAAAAAAATAGAAAGCCACTTACACATATTCTTCCACTGTTATGAAAAATGTACATGGAAAATTTCTCTCCATTTTCGCGGTTCTGTTATGCTGTTAAAATTCCTTACCTTTCTGGATCAATTTATTTATTTTTTTTTTCATATTATGGTTTTCAATTTTAGGTTAATTCGCTGCTGAGCTTATGATAAATTTAAGCAATGAGGGAGGAGAGGCGAACTATAGTGGGTGTGTTGCATTAAATCTTTATTGTGTCAGCTTTTCTTTTTATTTTTTTATTGTGTAAATCAGTTTTATACAACATGTGCTTCTTATTTTGCGGTTTTAAAATGAATGGTTGTTGTAAAGCTTTCAATAGTCACTAATTTGGAGAGAGAGAAAAAAGTATTGTAATGTACTTATTAAGCAGAAAATTATCTGTAGTTAATAAAACTATACATCTATCTGTATCTATCCATCTAAGGCAGGGTTTAGCAAGGAATAGTAAGGCACGAAGAGACGAGAGGGTACAGTGAGGTACAATGAAGGAAGTACAGTGAGGCATACAAGGATAGGGCAAGGCAGGGAAGTCACGGTAAGGCAAGACACGGTAACGCAGGAAGAAACAAGGCGAGGCAGGGTAAGGAACAGCAAGGTGCGGCAAGACTTAGTATGGTGAGGCATGATAGGCTGTCATAGTAAAACAAGGTAAGGCAATGCATAGAAAGACAAGGTAAGAAATGATAAGGCAAGGCAAAGCAACGCACAGTAACACAGGGCAAGGCAAGGCAAGGCAAAGCAAACACTATTCTGGGCTTCTGTTACAGTCTCTGCTAATCACAGATGGTAAAATAATACTAAATGCGTGTTGTGCTGCTGCTGTTCCTACCATCACGTTCGCTGTTACAATTACATCTAATTATTATAGCTAGTGCAAGTAATAATAACAACAACAACAATGATGATACCCACCAAACACTCCTCGGCCAGCTGACAAAAACACGCAAGATGGTGTAAGCATAACACTGCAGTGCATCATGAGGTACACGTGTCGGCGGTGCACTCCCTAACCCTCGTGCTCCGCCTTGCGCTCCTGAGGCAAGACAAAGTGCCGACAAAGAAACGAACACACGGGACTCACCAGGTTACATAGATACCAGACACTGACCCAAATCACTCCAATGTATTTCCAGTGAAGCGTTGAGGTAACAAGTCTTGATTATCGCCCGCACATCACAGGCACACCAATTCTTCTTCTATTGGCGTTTCCTATTTTCATATAAGGTTACAATTTTTTTTTATATCCGCTTTCTCTAGTTTATCAGGGCAGGGACTCTGGATTTTTTATTTGGGAACCGTTACCCGAAGTGGATGCCCTTCTTATCCTCGGACAGTGGCCAGGATTCGACCCCGTGCGCTTGAGGACCCCTCGGCCCACAAAACACACGTTGTTCCACTGTACCAAGGCGGCCATTACAAGTAGAGCAATTAACGTGTATACATTCTCAGATAAGTCATTAATGGTCTGCTGGCACCTTCACCTTGCCGAACAACCACACCCTTTCCCCCTCTCCCTTTGTCTCCCTCTCCCCTGCCCACTCCCAGTTAATAGATAATTGTTAATATCTTAATGGATGCAATAAGTGGGATGGAGAGTTACGCAGCATTAATGGCCACTCAGACAGTCACGTGGCACAGTAATCATCCCTGGTGCCGCATTACCAGCACGACTGTCACTCGTGCGTCTTACGTCATGGTATCATAATTTTTGAGATAAAATAACTTGATTGCCTTGTTCTTCTTCTTATCGCGTTCCTCTACACTTGTCTTACATTATGAAATTCTGAACTACATATATTTAAACATTATATTTTCTTCTTGTTTCTTATGCTATGGAATTCTGAGCTGCTAAGATCTCGAATTTTCTATATTTTTTTTCCACTTTTCCTACATTATGACATTCTCAGCTATAAAAAGAATAAGTAATACTTTGTTCTTCCTCATTTCCTCCATATTCATGCTTAGAAAAAAAAAAAAAGGTTGTACTCTGAACCGCTAAGGTAAAAAGAGCAACTTGAATACTTTGGTTTCCCACTGCGTCTCTTACATTAAGAAATTATCAACTACAAAGATGAAAAGAAAAAAAAAATCCTACGTTTTCTCAATATTTGTGCTCCTTATAGTTTGGTCTTCTGAACTACAAAGATCAAAGAACTTACTTCAGTTTAGTATCCTTATAAAACAGTTTTGATCATAAGATACAATTATTTTTATTTTTATTTTTTTTTAGAGTTCCATGTTTTCTCGATTCAAGGAAATTTACTAAATTGTTTTATTTCCGATTTGAGATGAAAACTCCTTATTTTTAGTTTATATCAGAGAAAAGTGTGGTACTCATTATTCATCGTTTTACGTTCAGGAGAAAGATTTCATTTTATCATTTCTCGAATCTACGTAATATTCTGATTCTGAGAAAGGAAACGAGTGGAGATCGAGTCCAGTGAGGAAATATTCTGGTTCACGCCATCTCTTGGAACACACAGGAAAAACAAAACTCCTCCCAGTATTGCAATAAAATTAATCTTACCGTGGTTCTTTCAGTCCGTTCGAAATTAAGATTTTGTTGTCTCTTATGTGTAGCGAATAAGCAAGTCACTCCGGGTTAGTAGAAAGGCCTCGCTTCCTCTCTCTCTCTCTCTCTCTCTCTCTCTCTCTCTCTCTCTCTCTCTCTCTCTCTCTCTCTCTCTCTCTCCCCCCTTATTCCCTTCCGCCGCCTCGTGTTTCCCCAAGGATGCATTTCAACGCAAACGCAGGTGTGGACGGGATGAAGGAGTTAAACTATTATCAACTTTCCCTGGCTACGTCCCATCTCACTCCTCTACTAATCAACGCACTCCTGGCCTTTCCCTCTCGCCTTCCCACCCCTCCTCGTCACCTAGCCTAGTCCAGCACAGCCCCGCAATAAACTGCCTCGTCTCACTAATCCCCGTCCACCCCTAACACCACCTCTGCCCATTCAGTTTTATTATCGTCTTTTATTTCGTCCAATTTGCTGTGCGGTACGGTCGCTTTTTTTTTTTTTATGGTTTAATTAAGTTTAGATCACCACCGTCTGGCAGATACCACTAAGAGGTAAGAGATGCGTCACGTGTCTCATCAATGCTATGACGTGAATGAAGAGATAAAGGAGCAGCAGTGATGATTTGTGTCTGGCGGTAGTGTGCGCGCTGAGCAGTTCATCGTTTTCACTTGTCGCTTGGTCTGAAGTCATCACAGCAACACGACAATATTTATGCCACGTCTCCTTATTGATGTATAGATATATATGTGCACTGACTTCACTCTTTTGTGTGATATAATAATATTTACGTGAAAACCATCCTTATTATTTCTCCATCTTATTTCTAACGCCTTTTAGATGTATCACAGAAGTTACTTGGCGTAGCTTTAGAACAAGTGGCAACGCTGTGCTGTATCCACACCCTGATCCCACCCTAGCCAAATTAGTCTGGGTTTACTGTAGCAAGTCACCCATTCACTCACTTCACTTCCCGATGCCATGGCTCGAGTATATAGCAAGTCTTTAGTCTCCTTTAGTCTTTTGTCTGTAATGAATGTGCCGTTAATTAGTTTTGTATTTTAGCGTTTTTATTTTATTTTAGCCGCTGAGGATGACACCAATTTGACAGCAAAATGAGTGTCTACGTGAGTGAGTGGTGCCTATGCCAGTGTTGCGCTGTTGCTCTTGCTCTTGCTCGCTCTTGCTTGCTCTTGCTCGCTCTTGCTCTTGCTCTCTCTTGCTCTTGCTCGCTCTCCTGTAAAGAATGGCACCAGCTTCACCACACTCTTGTATTCCTGCTGGTTCCCTTTTCAACAGTGGTCAGGAGGTGATTCTATTCCTGTGTCCTGAAATACATGTCACTATAAAAGATTTACCTACTCACCGTCGCCTCCACAGCAGCCTGGTGATGCAAACTGTCATCGAAATATAAATAGATAAATAAATAAATAAACAAATAAACAAAATAAATAAAAATTCATTGTCCTAACTGACCTGCCTCGCTCTGTGCTGCTGCTACCATCATCACCACAACCACCACCACCACCACCGCCACTACCACCGACACAACCACCAATGAAATATAATAACTAGGCAGTCTGCGTTAATGGTGGACTAGTCTTTGTCACGCCAACGCAGTCCTCGCTTCTTCCCTTACAATATCCTCTAATTAGTGCACAGGATACCCAGACTCGTACTGTGTAACTTAGCCTTAACTAATCCAATTTAACCTAATCTAACCTAACCTTACCTAATCTAACCTTAACCTAATCTAACTTCAACCTAATCTAACCTTAACCTAATCTAACCTTAACCTAATCTAACTTTACCTAAACTACCTAACCCACGTGATCCTTCCAGCCACGAACCAAGATTCAACACTGAGTGGTTGAGTTAGACAGACAGACAGCGAAGCAGAGAGACTACGTGGAGCGAAGATGACTGAATAATAAAAGTTTCTACACGATACTCTATTAATACGTCTTCTCTTCCATGCCTCTCTCCTTTCTTCCTTCCTTCCTTCCTGCCTACCCTGTCAAGTCCTCCTTTCCCAACACGTCTCCTTCCTAAATGCTTTGTCGTCTCGTCTTGCATTTTTTTTTACAGTTGTGGCAAGCGAAATAAAAAAAAAACTCTTTCCTTTCTCCTTCAATGACTTTCCATCCACACGCTACATCCCTTGTCTCCCCTCATCCTTTCCTCCTCCTATTTCTTCTTCTTCCCTTCCTTTTCTTTCTCCTTCCTTCCCTCCTCCTGTTCCTTCTCCTTCCCTCCTCTCCCTTCCTCCTCCTTTTTTCTCTCTTTCCTTTCCTTCCTTCTCTCCCTTCCTATTCTTTCTTCTTCCCTTCCTTTCCTTTCTCCTTCCCTCCTCCTATTCCTTCCTCCTCCCTTCCTTTCGTTTATATTTCCATCCTCCAATTCCTTCCTCTCCCCATTCTTGCTTTCCTCCTTTCCTCCTCTTATTCCTTCCTCTCTCCTCCTCCACTTTCCTCCTTTCCTTCCTTCTTCCCTCCTCCTATTCCTTCCTTTCCCCTTCTCTCCTTTCCTCCTTGCCTTCCTTCTTCCCTCCTCCTATTCCTTCCTTTCCCCTTCTCTCCTTTCCTCCCTTCCTTCCTTTCCTTTCTCCTTCCTTCCTCTTCCCTTCCTTCCTTTTCTCCTTCCTTCCACCTATTCCTTCTTTCTCTTCCCTTCCGTCTATTTTTTTTCCCGTTTCCCTTCACCCTACTTCCATCTCTCTCTCTCTCTCTCTCTCTCTCTCTCTCTCTCTCTCTCTCTCTCTCTCTCTCTCTCTCTCTTGCCGCAGTATATTAAACTTCTAGGATCTTTATTTTAAAACCCATATTTAATTTTGTCCTCCAGCCTTTATCCAGTTCAGAAGTCTTGACACTTGCGCGACCAATTCAAATCAGTAATACCTCACCACCAACAGTTTCGCTTCATCTGCATTCGGTTCGTACTGCAATATTTATTTTTTTTTCCCGGATATATTTCAATATTTTTTTTCATTTATTATTTTTTTTTCTCGTGTAGTTGCGAGTCTCGAGTAACAATTCAGGTGTATTTTTCATTTCTTCCCACGCGTGAAATTTTCCTCCAGCTTGGCGACTCGTATATCATAAATTAAAACCCATAATTTTGATATAAAGGTGTAAAATCCAAATCATGCAGGTGTAGAGCCAAAGTTCACGTACAAAACTAACGTAGAGGCCACAACAAACAGGTGCGAAGATTAAATTCAGGTGTAAATCCCACAATATGCAAGTGTTGAAAGCCGAAGTGCAGGCGTAAGGTCCACAATGTACAGGGCGCGAGGTGCTGAGAGGGCGCCTGCTGTTTTTCGCGGGTCAGCGGCGGCAACCTGACGTCACGCGCTGTTGTTTGTGTGAGTGTGAGTTGTGTTATCAGGAAGTTATCAGCGAGTTCATAATGTTAGTGCGCCGACCAAACACTCCACCGCTCCTGCTCGGCATCTCGGCTGGAGCGTAAATGGGGGACACACACATACACACGCACGCACGCATGAACGCACTCACACAAGTAAAATATTTTGATGGGAAAAAAAATAAGGAAGAGAAATAACTTGCATGTTTACCGCTTAACGACAATAATTTCATATTCAAGCTTATATTATATACACATGCACGCTCACGCACACGCACATACATAGCGAGCGCACGAACGCACGCACACAGTAGATTAACTTAGAGAGAGAGAGAGAGAGAGAGAGAGAGAGAGAGAGAGAGAGAGAGAGAGAGAGAGAGAGAGAGAGAGACTCCCTTGCAAGTTTATAATAAAACAAAAATTCTTCATATTTATGTTATGCATCCACGCTGACAAGAACGCACAAGCACACATAAGCACGCACGCGCGCACACACACGCGCGCACACACACACACACACACCCTAACGCAATCTTCACCATTTTCAACTAAGGCGTAATTTTTCTCCTTCGCCTTTCTCCTCACTTTATTTATTCTTTTTCCACACAATTTTCTACACCGCATCTTTTACCTTCAAACATTTTCCCAGGCTATTCATTTTTTCCTTACACCTCCCCTTACCATAGCCTCCGCTAAATCCTTCTCGCCTCTAACCAATTTTTTTTCATACACTTTTTTTTCTTCCTTACGCTTGTCTTGCTGCTTTTCCTTTCCCTAATATTAAGCGCCCACCTTTACATCCTGTCTCACTTCCATATACGCTCTCCCTCTCCTCCCTCCTCCTCCTCTTACTCCTGCTCCTCCTGCTGTATACTGTCGCAGGTCACGCAACGCTGACGGACCGGTGGAGCTAAATACAGATAAGAGAAGCCTTGGTCCGCATCGTGTTCACTTCCAGGACTTGATCACAAAGAAGATAATCTCGCTGCTTCTTTCTGGACACGAACAGCCACAGCTCTACACCCTAGGGAGCAATGATGAGGAGGAGGGAGGAAGGGAAGGGAGGGTAGGAGAGCAGGAGGAAGGGTAGGACGGAAGGAAGCAAGGAGAGAGGGAAAGGAATCTATTTAATGTAGTTACGTGGGAGTTGCGTGGGCGTTGCGGGGAAGTTGAAAGGAAGTTGTTAAGCAGGCTGTTTAAATCTTGTGGGTGACGAGGATGCTGAATGACATAAGAAGTGATGAAAGGAAGACAGAGAGGAGGAGGAGGAGGAGGAGGAGGAGGAGGAGGAGGAGGAGATAGTAAAGGGGTGGCTAGGTGCATTAGTGACGGAAGGAGCTAATACGCAAGGTGTTAGGGTTCACAAACTCAGCAACCCGAGCGCTCACCTGACGCCGGGCACAGGAGCACACCGCGAGGCTTAGGGCAGGCAGTAACTGTGTGGCGGCGGTGCTCCAGGGCGGCGTGGCGGCGGCGAGGGAGGGACGGGGAGCAGTAATGCAGGATGAAAGAATGTGTGAGTCAGCAGTGTGCCACATTCCGCATAGTGTTGTGAGGGGGAGGAGCGAGTAAGGAAAGAGGAGGGAGGGAGGGAAGGAGGAACGGACGAACGGTGAAAGAGGAGGAAGGGAGGAAGACAAGGAAGGAAGGAAGAGCAGACTGACCTGGATACTGTGGAAATCTGTGTCAAGTTAATTCACCAGATCAGCATTTCCGGCCGTTGCTTGCCTCCTGACCCTCTGCAGTGCCTGGCCAAGACACTACACTGCGGCAAGACAATACTAAACTCTACGGAGCTACACGCAACATTCAGGAATCCCTCCCTTCGTCATGCACAGTACGGGGAAGGTGACTAAGGCAGCTTTCACCATCTGGTACTCGGAAGACGGAGGGATAATTGGCAGCGTTGGCGGGGGAGATGGATGATAAGATAGGAGGACTGCAAGTGGAGCGGTTGGGCTGGGAAGGGATGGTTTAGGAGCAGTGAGGGGACAGGTGCGTGGGAAAGGGGGAGGGGATGGAGAGGTTATCGCTTTTTTTATTTTTTTATTTATTTTTTATTTTTTTGCTTACTAAGACTCTTCGTTCTACATTCCATTGCGATACAAGGAGTGTGTGTGTGTGTGTGCGCATATGACACTAGATACTCGTACACGCAAAACTGTAAATGTGCTAGTGTGCTGTAAATTTTAGTTTCTCTTTAGTGTGTGTGTACAGTGTTTGCATGTACGAGTATCTAGTGGCATATGCGTCTCCCTGACGAGTCTGTGTTGGTGTATAAATCTGCGGCTTACGTCAGTCCTGTAGCAAGGCAATGGTTGGTCGTGGTGTGCTGACTGACTGAGCCATCCACACAGGCCCCCGCCCACCTGCCACACCCATAATTACTCCGCCAGCCCAGGTGTTTGCATGGAGCTTACATTCTTTATTAAGTAACTGCGTGCATGGAAGTGAAGACGTATCTTTGTGTGTGTGGGGGGGGGCGGTAGTAACATTCCTGCCTTGCCACGCTTCCTTCCTCGTCTTCCACATACGTAACATTCTTAACATTCCTCACAATTATTAAGGCCAGTATGTGCCCAAGAAACTACTTATACTAAAATATTTTCAATACCTTTCCGCTGCTTGTATACGTAATGTTAGTAGTGTATAGTGTGTGTAGGTTTTCTCCTTTCTTTATCGTCGCACGTGTGGTAATATTACCATCTAATTTTGACGTCCTGTATTATGCAATGTGGAGCAGCGGGATATAAGCGAGGCAGTCCGGAATTTGTGGCGTACATAAATTTACATAACATTTTTCACAGGGATCACGAGGCTCCGCTTACAGACACACATTTGTCATGAGAGAGAGAGAGAGAGAGAGAGAGAGAGAGAGAGAGAGAGAGAGAGAGAGAGAGAGAGAGAGAGTGTTTGGAGAAAAAGAAAGAGGACATCTAATTCGTGGCATAAAGTATACCGAACAGGATTACTGCTTTACTGCACCAATGTTCGCTGCACGTGACTAACAATATCGATAATAAGAATATGTCTGCAATTAGATCAATCATAATTAACTAAGGGACGGTGCACTAAAGAGAAACTAAAATTTACAGCACACTAGCACATTTACAGTTTTGCGTTCCCCCTTTTAGGTGAATACAGGGTTTCCAGCAGCTAACAAACAAGCGTAAAATTGCCGCACCAATTTCACAAGGAAAACAGTTATATTAATGTGTAAAATAAATCTGTATATTTATTATCTCACTTCGTAGGACTCTTGTTCCAACAGCAGAACATTAGGTATTGACTTGAGTAAATTATGGGATATTACCTTGACTAATTTATATGATCACCTAAATAAAATCTATTCGACGCAAATGACCATATCATTAATCCGGAAATTAAGTCTGCAATCCTTAATACCAATGACCAGCGACTGGGAAGGCAGTGAATGGGGGAAAGTCCTTAGATATGACAAGTTTCCATCATTCACCCTTCCTCGTATTCTAATTCACGCTACATTAACTCAATCCAGATGTCGGCAACTTGTCACACGTACTTTGTGGCGACAGTGAGCGGCGACTGGGAAGGCAGGGAATGGGGGAAAGTCCTCAGATATGACAGGTTTCCATCATTCACACTGCTTCGTATTCTAATTCACGCTACACTAACTCAATCCAGATGTCGGCAACTTGTCACACGTACTTTGTGGCGACAGTGAGCGACAAATGGAGTATCACTCCGTGCCGAGTGCATTCTTTTTAGAAAAAAAAAAAAATAAATAAATAAATAAATAATCGAATGAACTTTGAGTCTGGTAACGTCGTCTTCTTCACTCGCTGTTCGCATACTTTGGTTTGGGGTGCCCAACTGGCTGCTGACATGACTAATGTTCTTCCGCCTCCTCATTGAAGCCCCTAATCCTCTATGCATCATCCTTGCGTGACATCCTCATGCTGCATTCTGTATCTTCATGACAGCACCTTTCTGGCCACCTGCCTTCCAGCCCTTCAAATCAAGCCACAGGTGAGGCTGCAGCAGCTGGTAAACACACAGGGCCCTTTACAGCAAGCGGAGCGGGAACGCGGCACCGTAACCTCTGCTGCACTCAAACGTTTCCCAACCTTTGATGGGCGAGTAATGCCAATGACCTCGCCGCTACACACGTTAGGATTGCTGTGTTATTCATAAACGATACTACCATGTATGTTTCATGATTTCTATCACAGTGTTCAGTGACTTCTTTTGGAAAATACATTTTGTTGATAATAGCTATTCCTAAATCACAGGAAAAATAGAAAAATGGACGTTTGACTAAACGAAAAAAAAGAACAGTTGGATACAGTGATAGAGAGGTAGATATATTAGATAGAAATATTAGATAGATACATTACATATAGTATTCCAATTGTAATAACTGAGTTATCCGTCTTATGTATGTATATACTTGTGTGTATGTATGGATGTATGTATGCATACGTACAGAACTACATACGAGTATATACATACTCGAGATAAACAAGAGGCGTATTACTTAAGTTGTAATACTGCAGAAAAAAAAGCAGGAAGCTCCAACGAAAGCAAAGGCTACCCATAGTCATTTATTAAACACACAGGACCGCATTGGAGGACAACAAAGCATTTGGACGATGACAAACAAACGCTCCTTGAATCCACACTTACCTTACCACACACACAATGACACTGCCTAACCACACGCACACTAACCAGCACACACACACACACACACACACACACACACACACACACACCATCTCATCGTACATTACCACCTAATAATCACATGCATTAACATCACCTCACCACACCCACACACCACCCCCCATCATCATCATCATCATTAACACCACTTAGCAACACACGCACCTACACACAAACTGATGAAAAGACAAACACGCCGCCTCCAGGAGTAACGATCGGGATGAATGGATTGACGGAAAATAAGTGATGTAGCCATAAGCTCCGAGGCGATGGATCACAGTATAAATCCCACTGATGGACATGCAATCAGGGGCGTCAGGCACGGTCCAGATTTCATAACTTTCGGTGGAAGCAAAACGTAAAATGGTTTTGTTTCCACTTTGTTCGCGGGAAGTTGCGGTTTTATTTACATGGATACTGTGTTATTTTATCATCTTTATCCTCTTATTATTCGAATGGAAGCATCTTTATGACAGTATATAGAGGACTGGTGTACAATTTTCTGTCTACATGTGTACTACGTTATATCATCTTTATTCTCTCTCATTATTCCAAGTGTCCTAAAGCTGTTATTTAATAATTCAGGAGGATTTTCATGGCAGTATTGGAGTGTTGTATAATTCTCTCAACATGGATATTGCGTTATTTCATCATCTCTCTCTTCCACAATTCTGATGAAAACTGTCCTGCAGCTGTAATTTATTAAGAATTTAGAAGTATTTTTTTATGGCACTGTCGAAAGGAGTGTTACATAATTCTCTTTACATGGATATTGCGTTATTCTATTATTTTATAACTAGAGTGAAAATTGTCCTACAGCTGTGACTCAAGAATTTTCAAGCATTTTTTTTGTGACATCATCGAGGTAGAAGGTACAGCGCAAGCCATTACCGTTATGCTTAAAAATCCAATGTTCGTTTGTTTCTCGTCTCATGTTATTCGTTTTCTTTCCAGGCGTGTCGGTGGCAGCAGAACCTCACACTCCCTGCATCCACCACGCGACAGGAGTGAACCATGACCCCAAACCTTTACTGAGGCGGTTTAATAGTGAAAAAAGAAAAAAAAGAAAATAATAAAAGTCCGTAAATAAGTTGGTAAACATGTGCAGCGAGAAAGGCGTATGCGTGATAAAGTAACACCGTAACCTGCCCGGCGATGCGGCGATGGTGACGATAACGAGGAGCGCAACGTGAAGCAACACTTACCTCGCCCCCGTCCAGTGCCCGTCCCTCTCGCGTCTGTGTCTGTCTGCAGGTGGCCTCGCTATGTCCGCCGCGGAGGCAATCAGACCAACGCCAAACTGTGGAAGGGAAATGACCACCGATTAAAAAAGGTAAACTCAGGCTGCGCCACACCCACGTCTTCGTCAGCCACGCCCATCTCCGCGTTCTGCTCATGATGTAGACGCTGGAAATGAATAACAATGCCTCGAGATCAGTGACAAGTGTTGAGTGTTAAGGGAACAGAAAGTCGATACAAGAGATAAAGAAAATGGGGTTTGGAGTGTCGAAGTGTATTTGTGCCGAGGTGGGCTCAGACAAGGAGGCGCTGGACGGCGGCGAGCAGAAGAGGAGTAAGTTTGGATTCTCGCCGCACAAGAAGCACCACACCCCGTCAATGAGCAAAGTAGAGCGAGGTGGGTGTTTGCTGACCATCTCTCTCTCTCTCACTCTCGCTCCTCTCCACCGCCACTTAATTTGCTATTCCACGTGTGTGCAGTCAATGTTTTTACACACCATATCTCCTCCACGTCTTGCATTCCTAATTCCCATTCACTAATTTCATCTTGCCTCGTATCTAATCTCTTCACCACAACAACGTCTTTGCATTCTCCACTTCACCTCCATCACACTATCCACATGTTCCATTCATCACTAATTTCACTACACTTCATCTCTTAATCTTAATCACAATTTACATTCACTTGATCTTCCACCTCACCTCTTCATTCTATCCTATTCTGAACTCCTTGCCTAATTCCACCTTATTCTTTTACTCCACACCATTCTTTATGTTACACCAAACGTGTCTTGCATTTCTGTATCACTGACCATGTATTTCAGTTCATCTACATTTCTGGCTTTTAGTGGTGGCCAGTGCTCACATCCCAAGCCTGTCATAGGCCCGTTTTTTGAAACGCTTTGATCTCTACCCGCAACTATTTTCTAAGGCCACAGAGATGATTAGCCGGGTTCTTAAAGTGTTTCTCCTGTTCATAATGTAGGAATCTTGTTAATCTGTCACTAAAACCGTAAAAACACCCTTAACAACTCGTGTAACTTCAACTAAAGCCTTGTGAAAGTAGCGGAAGTGAGGCACAGAAGCGTTTCAGAATATCGTCCTTAAAGGCGCGTTCAGAGCTGTGCAAATTTTCGTGCACACTGGAGGCATGTGCCTTTGCATGAAGAGGTATGCAGAGGCATGAATCGGTGCAAGATAAGGCATGCTTCAAATCTGTGCGCACAGGCCAACGTGCTCAGACTCATGAAGGCGCAAGTGTCTCCCCATCCAGGAAGGGGAGACTCGTGCAAGTCGCTCGTCATCCACGGATTAATATACCCTATTTTCAGGTCGTCCTTTGTATTGCCAGTATGGCTGATTGGTCCAATGGAAAAAATATAAACTTGTCTGTGAATGACTAGCTCCTTATCTCTTCTTTTACACTCACACATACTCTCCGACGTGCAAAATATTCACTGACCCAGCACCACACACTTTTTATCTCGATTTCGTCTTTGTAGCAAAATAATAGCATTTGCAGCAGCAGCAGCAACTGCTTGGTTCAGAGCAGACATCTTGACGACTGAAAAGAGTATGTGTGCTTCACTCCAGGTGTCAACAAAAAGAGGCATGCGCATCCAAAGGGGAAGAGGCGTGTAGCTAGATGCATGCGTGAGTGTGCGTGTTGCATGCGTAGATACATAGGAAGATGCACAGCAACCAGGCGAAAGGCGCACAGGTCTGAACGCGGCTTAATGTTATGCAGGATTCTGGATTAAGTTACCCTCATCTGGAGTCACTGCAGCTGAGAGGTAATGAAAGGGACCCTGACGAGGTTTTCTGTTCCCAATGTCTTGATGGCTATTCAGTTCCATTGCTCCTCTGCTTTAATTACCCGTATGCGAGGGGAAGCGGAGGGAGAAGGATGTGTGTGTGTGTGTGTGTGTGTGTGTGTGTGTGTGTGTGTGTGTGTGTGTGTGTGTGTGTGTGTGTGTGTTTTGTGTGTGTGTGTGTGTGTGTGTGTGTGTGTGTGTGTGTTACAAATCGTGCAATGGCGCAGCTCACCTCTGGTATCGTGGACGTTCCCTGAGCGTGCTACTCACTTTCATCTTAGATTTATGTCAATTACCAATACCGTTGTTAGGGAAGCTGGACTTGATACTTAGAGCTTATTCTTGTCTATGTATTTATTCTATACATCCTTTCTTTATATCAATGCCCCTTCAATGTCCATTATTGTTTATCAGATCTATATACATCTTTTCTAAGCATCATTTCCCAGTTTCTATTTAATTGAATCATTAGAATCTGGTCAACTCTTTTTTTTCTCCAAGTGCTGGCGACTTCATCTTATCCAGTCTATCCTCTCATGGTTGCTTCTTAAGGCTCGGTAATATTTCAGTTGTTCATTGTATTTTTGCTTGTTTATTCTATACATATTTCGTGCTAAGGTAACCAGACCACTGCTGTATACTTTCATTTTTGGCTACTACTGACACTTTCAACTCTTGGTCCACAGAGGCACGAGACAGTCACATGAACTGATATGTGGTTTACTCTGGCAATCACAACTGCGTATAGATTGTCTCGTATTATCACTTCCTTTATTTTCTGTATTCTACATCCTCTTTCTTTCCTTTATGTTACGGTTCCCTCTTCCGTCATCAATTGTTTCATATTATCACTTCCTTTATTTTCTTTATTTTCCATCCTTTTACTTTTTTTTCCTTCTGCCTTTCCTTCCTTTTTTTTCCTCTTCCGTCCTCAACATGCCACATTCATAAGCATTGAGCTTCATTTTATAATCTTGACATATATTTATACACGTAAGTCATATCCACCTGTAATGCTCTCCTTCTCTGTTATATCTATCTATTTCTATCTGTAAACCTCCCTATCTATTTTTATCAGGCTTATCACCATTTGTAAACATACTTATATAACTACTACTTTGATCTATGGCATAATTGTTACATAATACAGCACCAGTAATACAACTAAGGCTGGAGGTGTTCCTTTGGGTCGAGTACTCATTACTCTGCCATGAAGAAATGTCATCTCATTTATAAATAACTATTCTCATCTGCCTTTACCCAATATAGTTTTCCCTTCCAACTTCCTCCTCTGCAACGCTTCGAAAGTTTTCCAATTTGGATAATGGTATTTCAAAATGTATCATATCAATATTTTTTTTCTTCTTTCTAAGCCTAAGTAAACACAGTCCTCCTGAACAATATCCGCCGCTCTTGTGTACAAACTTGAAGGTATATTGACATTTCATCTACTTATAACCAAAATGTCTAAGATAATTTTCTTTTCAACTTCCTAGAATTTTATCCATATCTATCACGATTTCACATAACTTACTCAAATAGAGTGGTAGATGAATGGAATGGACTCGGTAACCAGGTTGTTGGGGCTGAGTCATTGGGGAACTTTAAAAGATTAGACAAATTTATGGATGGAGATGATAGGTGGAAATGGTGTGTATGTTTTATTCAGGGACTGCCACGTTTGGGCCTGATGACTTCTTACATTTTCCCTTATTTTCTTATGTTCTCACGTACTCATCACACGTACTCATCACAACTACCCAGATTTCCTCCTGTTCCCCTTCTATGAAAGAGAATAATTACTGAGTGACAAGTTAGTTAATGTAATAGAAAGCGCCAGACATCTGAATGAAGGAATAATATAATGTCATTTTCCATCCCCAATTACGTGTCTTTTACGGCTCAATCCTTCTCGGCATATTACCTGGCCTGACGCATTACGCTGGTCTCTAATTTGCCAGATTACCTCCTACTGCTCTATTAACGAGGCAAAATTATGACGATCTTTACCAGTCTTCTGTTGCGTGTCTTTTGCTGCTCACATAATCCGTCCTGCATATTCATCAGATCCCATTAGCTCTCATGTCCACTTCCACCATTTTCATCACTTCTTATATATACATATAATGTACATATAATATATATATATATATATATATATATATATATATATATATATATATATATATATATATATATATATATATATATATATATATATATATATATATATATATATATATATACGAAAGTGTATTCCTCTGTATTCTGCAACTCGCATTTTAATTAATATTAACAACTTTCTAACCATCCTTCCCTCCCTTCCCTGCTGTTCCACTATCTCCGTAAATTCATCTTTCCTTTGTCGCCCCTCCCTCCCTGCTGGTTTTTCCCTATTCCTCACTTGTCCACATTTTTCGGGCCGTTTTCGCTCTAACAAGAGATTCCACAAATTTCTCAGTCGTTACCACTCCCCTTTCCATTTCTTTTAACTCGATTCCTTGTATTCAGTTCTCCGTCTCATGACCTCATCCCACGTTTCCTTTAACTGTTTCCCGATTCTTTTTTTTATTTTACTTTTTTTTTCCTTCCCAAATGTCTTTTTAATTTTCTCTCCTCATCGACTTATTTTATTCCACACGACATCGTGTGTGCAACCAGTATTTGAGTCTGCCTGACAGCCATTAATGTACACTTCTTTTTCCTCTACATTTTCATTCTTATTCTTGCTATTCTGTTACAATACTTTCATGTTCTAGGTTTATTTTTGTTCTTATTGTTCTGTCCTTCATATTCATCCTCCAACCCAAGAAAAAAAAAAAATTCATCATCCACGTCCTCATAGTCACGCTGGATTTTCGACTGATCCAAGACAGACATACATTTTCGTGACGGTCGTTATCGCTTCATTAGCAAAACAAAGGCATCTCTGTAATCAATTATGCCCTTAGTTCTGAAGGAAGAAGAAAAACGAATCAGTCATGTCGAACTTTGGATCGAACCAAGAAGAGAGGGACCTATTTTCAGGGCAGTCTTCGTCGCTTTAATAGAATGACGATCCGCCGCCCACTCATCACGTAAACACTCTCGCTAAGCTTCCTCCAAGGCTATATATAACCCGCTGCCCTGCTATTCTCACGGGAACATGCTCTATATTTGACGAGAAGCAATTCTTTCTATTTCGTATGAATTTTCTTCCCCAATAGTGAAGACACACGAGTACAACCTTCCTGTCTGCTGCGAAATGAAGCGATTCTTTCCTCATGAGTAAGGAGCAAGTGTGAACAGGTGGGAGTGTGTGCGTGTACCAGGTAGTGTGGGTGCACCAGGTAGACTACTAGTGGGTGTTGCGCTCGCTGTGTGTGTGTGTGTTGGTGTGCTTGTAGGTGTGGGTGGCTTTCTTGCGAGGCTGAACGTGGAGTACTGTCGTGTAAGTTTGAATTGTGACAAAAACTACCCTGTGTGCATCGGGGTTGGAGATTGTCATGTGTGTGGTGGGCATCGTGTCTCAAGTGGGTGCCTCTCTAATGAACTGAGATGTGTGTTGCAAGGTTACGTCTGCCATTAAGTGCCACCGTGTGTGTGTGTGTGTGTGTGTGTGTGTGTGTGTGTGTGTGTGTGTGTGTGTGTGTGTGTGTGTGCGGCATTGCAAGAATAATAAAAAAAAATATCTAATTCTACTAGAATAATAAAAAAAAAACTATCTAATTCTACTATCTTAAAGAAAGACCCAAAATAGAAAAAAATCCAGCATCATGTTTTCTTCTCTGGGAATCAGTTCGGACCATCGCCAATAAAAGCAGCAGCGGCCAGTCACGTGACGGCTTAGTAGATTGTTGAACTATTTTTAGCCAAGTTCAGACACGCATCTTTACTGGTTCGTTTTCGACAAGTCTGCATCAATCCAGTTAATGCCACACGCTGTATGACGCTATACTCCCACAGATCCACTCTGCTAACTCTTTCAGTACCACGGCATCGATCTTACTATATTTTTCCATGAATTTAAGGATTTTATTACGTCAGGCATCCTATTTATTATGACAAACTAACGGGATTTAATGTTTTTATCTTTTATGTAAGGACACTGGCCTGGGGTAACAAAAAAGGGGGAAAAAAAGCCCATATAGGTGCCATTCCCTATAGACCCCAAAATATTAACCAGAATTGGAGGACAGGTATCTTGAAACCTCCCTCTTGAAAGAAACTGTCTGTGGTAATGAGTGGGTTTAACACAGCTAGGATGGAGAAGCTGTATTGTCGCCAGCCTCTACGACCAGCAGACTGTCAATACGTAATAATCACTTTACGAATAATATACATACGCCGTTCAAACAGCCAATCCCCTTCATTGGTGCCTTTTAATTCATCCAGGCAAGGAATAAAAAGGGCTTCAAGTCATTGCTCACTTAATGAATCTAGAGGAGGAGGAACCCCAGAATGACTCGCGCTCAATATCAAACTGGATCGCCTTCCTATTCAAGAGTTTACATATTGGATTGGCGGAGAGGAGCCTCCCAGACCCACGGCAGTGAATCACAGCAGGGAGTAATGAAACACGGGGCCAGTTCTGCCGGGGACGGGGATACAGTTATCAAGACAATCAGGCTGAGAATTTTTTTTTCTAACGTTATATTTACGTATACACAATACACTTTGATTCAGATGTGCTTGAAAGAAAGATAAAAAAAAAAAAAAACAGTCCCTACGTATATAGAGGATGATGATGATGGTGATGATGATGATGGTAATAATGATGATTATGAAGACGACGACGACGAAAACAACGATGACAACAACCACAATAATAATAATAATGATAATGATAATAATGATAATAATAATAATAATAATAATAATAATAATAAATAAATAAATAACAATAATAAGGACACCAGACATCAAAATGCAACAGCAAGATTAAATTATTTTACTCCTGAAAGTGCAAGAGACACAAAGCAGGACCTTATCGTGTGTGTGTGTGTGTGTGTGTGTGTGTGTGTGTGTGTGTGTGTGTGTGTGTGTGTGTGTGTGTGTGTGTGTGTGTGTGTGTGTGTGTGAGAGAGCTGCACATGAAGCACCTTAATCCTAGACACTATTTTTTAAAGCAGTCCTTCTCTCCCAATAAAAGAAGCGATAGTATAATTAGAGTTCCTGGCAGGGAGATAGTTAGATAGATAGATAAATAGAGATAGATAGATATAGATAGATAGATAGATAGATAGATAGAGAGAGAGAGAGAGAGAGAGAGAGAGAATCTTTTTCTCTCTCTTGCTCTCTAGTCATGACTTACCGAACCGCCTCACCTATGGCATGGCTATAAATCTCTCTCTCTCTCTCTCTCTCTCTCTCTCTCTCTCTCTCTCTCTCTCTCTCTCTCTCTCTCTCTCTCTCTCTACGCCATATGAATGACTGAATGAATATTTCTGCTTCCGCCTCGTTCCTTCCACCCCTATTCCTCTTCCTCCTCCTCCTCTTCTTTCCCGCCTTTTTTTTCTCTTGTTCTTCTTCTTTTTCCTCCTCCTGTTCTATCTTCCCCCTCCTCTTTTTCTTTTCCTTCTCAACTTCGTCATTTCCTCGTTCATTGCTCTCAGACTTCATTTCCTTTCTTTCTCCTCTCCTCCTCCTCTTCCTCCTCCTCCTCTAGTGTTACCATTAGGTCTTCAAGCACTTAACACACACACACAAAAAGAAGAAAAAAAAATGAGTGTTTTCGATCCAAGGTGTGTGTGTGTGTGTGTGTGACCGTACCAGCAGTAAACTTACATAAAAGACTCACAGCAAGAAAAAAAAAAATTTAAAAGACGTTTTCCTTCCAAACCTAATACGGCAGTAATGAACTTCCTAAGCCAAGAGGACTCCCTGTTAAAGAGAGACGCACGAAGCCTTGCTGGATGAGAAGGTGGGTGGGGGGGGAAGGGGAGGAAGAAAGGGGCTTCATATTCCAGCTGCTCCTGTCATTACCCAATTATCGCAATCTTCTCTTTACCTTTTCTTCGGTGGGTATTTTTTTCATCTGTTTTTGTCTTATTTTCTTTCTTCTCATCAACTTCCTGTGCACAAGTTTCGAGAGTTTTTCTTTTATTTTATCTTGAAGGAGTATTATTTCCGTGGTCGATACTGCAGGTGTGTGCAGAGAGAGAGAGAGAGAGAGAGAGAGCCCTTAAAACACAATTGGTGGGTGATAGCTTGATTCCACTGACAGCCGTACACACACACACAAGCCCGCCGCCGAGAGAGACGAACATGTTTTCCTCTTGCTCAATCGATTACATGAAGCCAAAGGATAAAAAAAAAAAAAACAAAGACGATGTCCCAATTAGTTTTCGCTTTGTAGGTTTTTGAAAGCGACCTTATGCTTTCCCCGAAGAGCGAACATAGGCTTCAGACCATGGAAGGAGAGGAGATCTGGATACGCGATGTGGAAACAGTTGCCCAGACTTCGTTTTGGGGAAGAGTTGAAACAGGCTTATTTTGGAGAGCGCGCCTCAAGACTTCGCTCAGTCGTCTAAGAACTCAAATAAGATAGAAGTAAAACAGAAATAATTCGTACTCTCTGTTCTTCCTTCCCCCCATCAAGTGCGCCTTGTGATTACTAAGTTTAAGCACCGGACATCATTTAAGTGTCCATACAACAAACTACAGAGTATCTCATGGTAACCCTTTCGCTGCTTTAGTCACCCGTTAACACCCAGGATTGTGAAAAAAAATGTCTGCAAAGAGAGAGAGAGAGAGAGAGAGAGAGAGAGAGAGAGAGAGAGAGAGAGAGAGAGAGAGAGAGAGACTAACTAATTTTTCTTCAATGCAATTTTCTTCCTTCTGAACATCTGCCACTAAGTTTAAATCAATCTCTCTCTCTCTCTCTCTCTCTCTCTCTCTCTCTCTCTCTCTCTCTCTCTCTCTCTCTCTCTCTCTCTCCTGATCGACTTGGAACGGAAAAAGGAAAAACTGTCATGCAATTTTGTCTCGTTCTCCTCCATGCTTTAAGAAACACACTCCTTCAGGAAACGCGTCACTTACAGACGGCGGCATTAACGAAAATGACGGGGCACAAATACGAACATTTCCTTCAGCACACATCGACAGACTAAGTATTTGATTTTTTACTGACTTTTTTTCCTTCCACATTTTCTACTTATTTTTTCCGTTCTTTTTTTCCCCCCCAAGACAAGTTCACTGCCCAAGAAGAGGAGGAGGAAGATGAAGGACCAGAGTTATTTTTGTTTCCGATAATAAGACGTCCACAACTCGAGATTAAGCGTGGTTGGCGGTGATAAATTTCAGAGAGCGAGAGGGAGGGAGAGGGAGGGAGAGGAGGAGCTACTCAGGCCTGGTTTGTGAGGGAGGGAGGGAGGGAGGGAGGCAAAAACTCTTTCACGAGGAGAGGATGGTTGCTTGGTTGTCTGTCTCACACTACATTGGTTCCAAGTTCTTGTTCCGAGTTATTATAATTATACATTTCTTTTACTTTCGTTTCTCTAGTTTATGGCATCTCTCTTTCTCTCTCTCTCTCTCTCTCTCTCTCTCTGAAAATTCGTCTCATTTTTTCTCCGTAGTAATTCCTTCGTTCAGAAAAATAAAAGTAATTGTTGCTGAGAGATTTAAAAATTACTAAGAAAATGAATGTTAGTGAACTCGTCTATATATTTCCTACCCTTATTTCTCATCCTATCCATATGTTTTTTTTTTTTTTCCATTCCAGGCTAAAAGAAAAAAAGAATCGTAGTGTGTTGGCGTGTGAGGATTGATCGTTCACACACCGATGGCCTTTTTTTTTTTTGTGTGTGTGTGTAATTCCAGCGGTTCTCGAGGGATTGTGAAGGAACGAGCAGCGTGCGCATTAATATTGAGTTGTCTTTCTTAAGGTAGGTATGGAGAAAAGTGAAGCAGGAACGAGATAAGATATTTTTTTTACTACGATATTCTCCGTTTTCTTCTTCGTTGCCTTCGTCGTCGTGGTCCTTGTTCTTCTTATTCTTCATCGTCCTTTTCGTCGTTTGTCGTCGTGTTCTTCGTTCTTCTTTTTCCTATTCTTCATCGTCCTCCTCGTCGTTAAGTTCTTTTTTGTCCTTTTCTTCTTCGTCGTCTTCATTATTTTCGTTGCAGTCTTCTTATTCGTCCTATTCTTCATCTTCGTCGTCATCATCATCGTGTTGCTCTTCTTCGTCATTCGTTAGCGTCCTTTTCTTCATTTTCATCTTTCTTCTCCTCGTGGTCATCTTCCTTCTGTTGTTCTTATTCATCTTCATAGTCCTCCACTTCCTCTTTGTTGCCATCATCATAGTCGTTCTCCTCTTCGCCAGCGTTCTCTTACTCTTACTCCTCTTCTCCCTTCTATTCATTTTTTCTTAATTTTTCGTCCTATGCTTCACCCTTCCCCTATTCTTTTTTTTCGCCATTTTCTTTGCTGTCTTCTTTGTCCTTTTCTTCATCCTCCTCCTTTTCCTTCCATCTCCTTCGTCATCTTCTTCATCTTCCTCCTCTTCCTCTTTCTCCTGGTGGTGTTTGTGGTCTCGTTAACTTGCGTAATTCTCACACTGCGTCCAGGACTGTAAGGAAGAGTCTGTTAATATTGCGGCACTGGGATTAGGTGGAGGTGAGGCAGGTGCTCCACTGTATACTGTTCTGGTTGTAGGAGGTGCTGGTGCTGGTGGTGGTGTTCTGGCCTCTATTTCCTTTAGCGTGTGTTTTGTTTTGCATTTTCGTCGTGACTCTTTAGTTTAGGTTTTGGGGTGAAATACGAGCAAGTCAGTGTGTTGTGTTTTGTTGCATGTGTGTATGTGCCGGTGATTTGAGTTGTGATGTTGGTCTTGTTTCTTTTTTCATTTATTTATCTTACTTTTTTTTTCGCCTTATCTTTCTTTTTATTCTCCTTTCTGTTTCTCCATGTCTTCTTCCTTTCCTCTTCCTTTGTTTCTCCATGTCATCTTTCGCTTTCTCTTTCCTTTGTTTCTCCATGTCTTTTCTTTCTTTCCTTTTCCTTTCCCCATCTCATTTTTCGCTTGCTCTTACTTTGTTTCTCCATCTTATCCTTCCTTTTCTCGTCTTTTTTTTATTTTTAACTACTTCTTTCTCCTCCTCCTCTTCGCAGTCTTCCATTCTTCTTCTCAATCTTTTCCTTATCCTACATTCTCCTTCGTCTTTTTCTCAATCCTTTACTTCTCCTTCCTCTTCCTCTTCTTTCTCAGTCTTGTTCCTCTCCTTCCTCCTCATCTTTCCAAACCCTGCTCTTCTTCTTCCTCTCCTATTCTCCTAGTCTTTCTCTCCTTCTCCATTATTCACTTCACATTCCTCTTCCTCTTCCTCCTTTTTTTTTTATTCATTCCTTTATCATGTTGTATTCAGACACGACAATGTAAAAAATACTGGGTCACTATTTCAAAAATTATCTGGTGGGCTACACACACACACACACACACACACACACACACACACACACACACAAAGCTTACACGTGACCCACATAAATATCGGATGCACTTTCAAGTAAGGAACACTGATAGTGGTGGTGGTAGTAATAGTGGTGGTGGTGGTGGTGGTGGTGGTGGTATCGATCCTTAGAATAATGTCCCTCAATATTATCGAAAGGCTTCATAATCAAAATCGCTTACAGTGTCTCCTCCTCCTCCTCCTCTCCTACTGCTTTTCTTGCCACTATTATCTTTCCTCTTACCATCTTCCTTTCTCTTTTCCTCTATTTCCTACTCTTCATATTCTTATTCTTCCTTCTCCTCTTCGTGGCCCTCCTCTTCAAGACCCTCTCCGACCTTCTTCACCTTCGTCTTCATCACGTTCTTCCTCTTCTTCCTCCTTCTGTTCCTGTTCCTCCTGTTTCCTGCATTCCCTCTTCTCTCTCAAGCCCCAAACGCCCCTCGCCTCTCCAATGATCGTTGTCTGCGAGCACCGAGGAAAGCATCTTGATGAGTTTGCCTGCTCGTCCCAATTAGCAGAGAAGGGCACGACACAGCACGGCACGCAAATACTGAAACGTTGCCACTGAACGCACCACCTAACAGACAAACTAAGGGAACGGCACGCAGACTCAGCCAATAAGAATTCCAATTTCTACCTGACATATTCACTTAACGGTGCCAACCCCTTGCCACGGACCCTCTTTATTAGATCCCAGTGGCGGACCTTCCTCACGAAACCCTCTTATGCAACTGCCAAGGGGTTACAAGGGTCCAGAATAGTGTCTCCGCCTCTGGTGTACCGGTAACTTATGACGCAGCTGGGTTCGGCAGGTTGTGGCTCTCTAATGGAGTGTCTGTGTTGCGTCTTAATGGTTCGTGTTCTTGTGTTCTTAATTAAACGCTTCGTCGTCTCTTCTCGACTGGTTTTTAGCAAGCTCTACTGGCAATTTTAGTGGTTTTCAAGGATGTGTTTGCGATAGGTTAGCTGGAATTCTGCATAATCACAGAGAACACCAATAGGAATGTGACTATTTACCTCTGTGTCCTTTGAAAATTTCACAGTCCTTATGAGAGAAGGTGTTTTACGTTTACAAATATGAACATGGCCTGTATTCAGAAACGCTTTGCTCTCCCACCATGACTACTTTCAAATGTCACGAAGATGATTAGTAGGATTCATCAGACCGTCTCTCCTTTCAGTAATGTAGAAATATTTTTTATCTGTCATTAGAACCGTAAAAACACCTATAAAAATCCGTGTAGCTTCAACTAGTGGAGGTGCAACGCAGAAGTATTTCAGAATATCGTCCTTAAGACATCGTAAACGTTAACCGTTAGTTCGCTGCAGTGAGCAGCGGTCAGTGGTACACTTGAACCTCTCGCCTGGACCTCTTGCACTGGTAATGAAAGGGTGAATGCCCGGCCGGACGTTCAGTGAGAAGAGCAGAGGCCTGAGCGTCGACTTGGGGCCTGATGAATGAGGCTTTGGGCAGATGTGATCGATGGAACAATGTATTGCACACACACACACACACACACACACACACAAAGACACACACACAAAGACACACGAGAGAGAGAGAGAGAGAGAGAGAGAGAGAGAGAGAGAGAGAGAGAGAGAGAGAGAGAGAGAGAGAGAGAGAGAGAGAGAGAAATGGAGCTGTTATTGAAACCTTCCGAATCCGGCATGAATAAGTGCATGAAACGAGAAAGCCATGTACGCGGGGAAATAGGAAGTGAGTGTGTGTGTGTGTGTGTGTGTGTGTGTGTGTGTGTGTGTGTGTGTGTGTGTGTGTGTGTGTGTGTGTGTGTGTGTGTGTAAGCGGCTTTTACAAACTGGTGTATAATTTTCCAGGCGGTCATCAGCGTGGAGGCCTGAAGCAGAACAGTCGCCTCCCTGTCTACACTCTTGGGTGGGTAGATTCACTGTCCTAACGAGGGTGTGACCTTGGAGGGGAACGCCGTGCTGATAACTTACAAAAACATTACCACCAAAACTTATCTCAGACTGAAATTAAAGTTACGACAGGAAGTTTTTTTTTTTATTAACCACACTGTAAATTAGCAGGTGGCGAGCATGAAGCACTAATTCTACCCGTAAGAAATGCACCCCAGGTTGACTCTACTCGTTAAACACATTTTTTATAATGGTGCTCTACTTCTCGTCTCAAGTTTTTTTTTTTTTACAGTACAGAAAATTTACAGTACGAAATTTGAGGTTTCTAGGATAGTGACCCTTTACCCGGAGAGTCCTTTTACTTCTCCTCCTCCTCCTCCTCCTCCTTCTTTTGTCCCAGGTATGCAGTAAAGTGCCTCATAATAAACGCGCGCGTGTGTGTGTGTGTATGTGTGAGCCACTGCCACACCTCAAGAGCCACCACCCACTCGCGAACCCTGCCTGCTGCCTGCTGGAGGGGGGGAGGGGGGTGGCAACAACGCAGGCTGGCTCTCTCAATTTTTTAACTCCTGTCCTCGTTCCATGAAAAATATAAGCGGAATCCGTGGCGCTGTCCGGGAAACGTGACCTGCCGGGGAAAGTGTATTCAGCCTCCCCGTCTCTTTTCCCGCGGAGGGCATGGAGAAGGCGGAGGCCGTGGATCAGATCGTGAGGAGCAGCAAAGGGGCGCTGATGTGTAATACCTCGCTGGTGAATGGTGGTGGTGGTGGTGGTGGTAGTGGTGATGGTGATGGTGGTGGTGGTGGCGGCGGTGGGTGAGTGAAAGATGGACGGTTCCCACACAAGGTCATCCCAACAGGTGGCCGCACAACCCAACATGTCCTCCCGCTTCCAATATTCAGTCAATCTCCAACCTCTTTCACGTGCCTTAATCTACGTACTTTTTTTCATTTCGCCTCTTTCTTCCTCTGTTCTATTTCCATTCCTTTTTTTTCAGTTTTCCATCAGCTCCTTTGATATTTTTTTTCACTTAGTTATTTTCATTTTCTTTCCTTCAGTTTTCCATCACTTCTTTCTTCAATATTCTTTCACCATGTTAATTACGTCCATCTTTCCTTTCCTTCAGTTTTCCATCACCTTTTCCTTCAATATGCTTTCCCTCTCCACTCACTTCAGTTTTTCTCCATCTTTCTCTCCAGTCTTCCTTTACTCCTCACTCACTTCCAGTCTTTCTACACCTTTCACTCTAGTCTTCCTCCTCTTCTCACTCACTCAAATCTTTCTTCATCCCTCACTTGCTGCAATCTCCGCTCTGTCCTCGCTCCAGCCTCACTCCACCCCTCACTCCAGTCTTCCTTCGTTTCATACTCATTTCATCCTACTTCCGTCTCTTACTTCAGTCTCTCTCTCTAACTCTCCACCATTCCTGTGCTCACCTTCCCCCGCCTTGCTTCATTTATTTCCACGTGTACATCTCAGCTCCGTCAAAGGGAAAGTTGCGATTAGTATCCATATCACGTTGCCTCTTGATGCTTACAATGGGTGGAGGGGCGAGGCTCCTGTGGAAGATCTAAGGAGTGACGCCTTCATCTCCCCTTAGTGTGAAGGAAAGGTACGTTCCCTTCACATGATTCAAAGAAAAAATAACTGAAGTCAATTCCTTTCATGTTTTTATGTAACTTGAAGTGAAAGTGAATGTTGTTTTTTTTCTTTGAGGTGTTTCAAAACACTGATATATGTACATCCTTTTATGAAAATGTCTTATCAGTGTAGACTTACGTGATTGTACATATCGCGATGAAAAAACAGTATTTACATAGAACGTCGCCAGAGAACGTCGCCAGAAATACACCTAAAGCACTAATACATACATTCAAAAACACCAAACGTCACTGCATGACGTTTGGTGACAGGAATAATCACCTCACACATCACGGTCCAGGACGCACCGAGAGGCTGTGAGGCTGCTGTATGTTTGAGGGCAGACTAGGAGCCGCGCCGCCTCTCACGGGGTGTCTCAGGAGAGGGTGTCTTAGGTATCGACCTGCCGCCTCTCGCTGACCTGCTCCCTGCGGCGCCGTGCAACAAAGGCGCCTCTCAGACCCTCCCAGGCCTCAAGGGTGTACAAGTTCCCTGCCACTGCAGTAACTAACGAAATAACTTTCAGCAGGACTCTTTCGTTCGCTAGACGTAAACCTTTCGTCCCTTAATCGTTTGGCGACTCTTTAGATGTGAGGCGGCGATAGTAGAAGAGGAAGAGGAGGAGGAGGAGGAGGAGGAGGAGGAGGAGGAGGAGGAGGAAAAGGAGAAAAGGAGGTGGAGCGTCTTAGGTGCTGCCCTCGCCTCGCAGAGCAGGGTCAGGGAGAGGGAGGGTCTGAGGAGCCTCTTATCCCCACCTTCCCCAGCAACATGGCTTGGGCGTAAGCGATGAGAGAGAGAGAGAGAGAGAGAGAGAGAGAGAGAGAGAGAGAGAGAGAGAGAGAGAGAGAGAGAGAGAGAGAGAGAGAGAGAGAGAGAGAGAGAGAGAGAGAGAGAGCTGACCAAGATGAAAACACGACAAAATACCCAAAAGTAAACAGCAACAATACAATTTTTCATCTGTGGCTGCTGAGGGAAGACCGCCACATCACTGTCGAGAGAGTAACTGGTTGTGGCTTCGCATGACGGGAGGCAACTGGTGGGGACAGAGTATCACCTTGCATGGCCATCCAGAGATCACGTGACACCACTGCACGGGGTAGAAACGGTGACTGATAAACTAGAGGGTGACTGGGTACACGTTTTCCAGATGACGGACTACGTGTACATGGCTTTCTGGCTGACTGTAAGTGAGGAAACTAAGATGACTGGTTAAAATGGTTCCCTAAGTGACAGACTGACTGAGAGTGACTGATAGTGATTAATAGCAAACACAGTGTGAATGGTGAATGAGGGAGTAGCAAACACAATGTGAATAGTGAATGAGGGAGAAGGTTCCAAGCTGACTAACTGAATGAGAGTGGCTGATTGACTGGCTGGCTGACTGACTGACTGACTGACTGGGAACGACAGGATTGATTTTAACTGCACGATGAGTAAATGATGATTAATTCTCCAAGTGTAAATATAAACTAGTAAATAGAGCACTAATTGAAACTTTCACTCAAGCCTATTAATATAACGGTACCTTAAATATACTGTTCTTACCGCCTGCACAGTATTACACCCCGAGCAGCGGAAGATGGCTAATGATGACATGACTGGCTGAGCTGCATGGAAGGCTGTGACAGGCGTTAATAGTGAGCATGAATACGAGTATGACGATAAAATTCATAACAACAGCGACTGATAATTGAATGACGGCAAGAACTGGACATTTCATAACTTCCCCAATACCAACACACCTCACTGCAATTCCCAACCATACTTTCCCATCACCAGTTCAACCGTACACCTTAAAACCACCACCACACATACACACATACACAACAAATAACTCATCCCACTCTTACACTGTAACACAAAATACAAACACAAGCTAAATATAAAAAGCGAAAATTCCATTGTCTTGAAGGGAAACACCAGGACAGAAAGGGAAAAAGCACCTGAAGGAAACCTGGGTGGAGTTGCAGTCAGGTGTGAAAGCTTCCAATCAGGCGAAGTGAAGGGAAGCACGGGTAAGACTGGGCTGGTCAATTGAGAGAGAGGGAGAGAGAGAGAGATAAACGTAAGTACAGAGAAAGAAACAAAAAGAGAAATACAAAGACTGACAGACAAACAGAGAGAGAGAGAGAGAGAGAGAGAGAGAGAGAGAGTGAGAGAGAGAGAGAGAGAGAGAGAGAGAGAGAGAGAGAGAGAGAGAGAGAGAGAGAGAGAGAGACGCCCAGACAGCCCATCATTAAGATATATGCACAAATACACGACAAACAAGCGGACATAAAGAAAACACAACGTTAAAAAGCAGACACACAAAAATTATTAATTGACAAACTCTTCACACCATTTCCCTAAAAAAACTTTCATTATTCAAATTCACATCATTAACCAACACACACACACACACACACACACACACACACACACACACACACAAAACAAAACAAAACAAAAAAAAAAAACAATGGCAATGAATACTGTCAAGTTACTCGCTATAAATGCGGGGAAACCAAGGAGGAGGAGGAGGAGGAGGAGGAGGAGGAGGAAGAAGAAGACGAGCTGGATGAGGATGAGGGCAACGACGACAACAAGGAAGAGGAAGGCGAGCAAGATGAGGATGAGGAGAACGAGAAAGACGAGTTGGATGAGGAAGAGGAAGAGGGAGAAGAGGAGAAAGAAGTCAAACTGAAGCTGCGACAAGAAGGAACCAAGACCTGATGTCAGTGTGCTGGCGCGCGTGTTCGCCAAGGTGGACTGGAAACTTGTGACAACGGAAGGGAAGTTTCGTAATTACCTGAAGATGAAGCCTTTGTGTACTATGGATAGTGTGTGTATGTGTGTGTGTGTTAGTGATGTGAGTTTGGAAAAGTGACGTAATAGAAGCTCTCTCTCTCTCTCTCTCTCTCTCTCTCTGTGTGTGTGTGTGTGTGTGTGTGTGTGTGTGTGTGTGTGTGTGTGTGTGTGTGTGTGTGTGTAGCAGCTGCGGCAACAACACTTTCATTCATTACACAAGTACAAACTAATTAACAAAAAGTCGCTTAACGTTCTACGACCAAAGACTATTAAGCCAGGTATGCTAATCCAGCCGTAATTACACCAATACCTTAATTAATTACCGTTTATCTGAGCCCCAGCGATATCATGTTATTAGCGAGAATCCTGCTATCAACTCCACCACCAGGACCATCGTGTAGTACAAGGAGGGAATTTTTTAAATGTTTGGTCTTGCTTAGTGGGAATTGTTAGGGTCCTCAAGCGTGTTTGCGTGGTTGTGATGGTGGTTTAAGTATTCTGCATTCTCACTATCATCATTTCCATCCTTTATTCTTCCTGCAATGCTTTTAGATTTTTCCTTTTTTTTTTTTTGTTTAGTCTTTGAAAATTGGTATTCCTTTTTTACCGAAACTTTTCCTTCCTCCTTCACTTTTCTTTACCATCTCGTAGTTGTTCTGCGTTGCTTTTAGATTCATTTATTTAAACTTAAATAGTCTTCCTCTAAAAAATTAATATTCTTCCTTTTTTTCCGAAAGTTCTTCCTCCCTCTTTTTTTTTTCTTCAATTTCTGTTATTAGAAAATTTCTTGCCTTTTTGAAAACCATTCCTTCATCTTTTTTTTCTGATCCCCCTTACTTCTGCCTTCCCTTTTCCTACATCTTTCACTAGCCCTTAATCAAATTCCCTTACTTTTCAAAAAGCCTGCCTTACCTATTTCCTTTTCGTATTCCTTCCATTACTCCACTTCCTTTCACGCCTCCTCTTCATCTATCAGTTCCCCTTCCTTTTTTTTTTTCTTGACACTCCCGCTTCTCTTTCCTTCCTCTCATTCCCTTCCACCCGCCATTGACCAAAAGACGCGGAAGGGATCGTCTCAGGAAGGGAAGACTAATCCTTTCAAGACGCGGACATCAGAAGAAAAATATACCCAGGTGTGCAAGTAAGGATGGAAGGATAGACACACTCCCGTACACACACACACACACACACACACACACACAAATAGTCCTTTCATCTTCTCTCATTAGTCCCTTTCTTCCTTTTCTCTTTTTTTTTTCTGTTCAAATACATACCTACACCAGGCAGAAAACTTGAACTAGTGTGCTTAAAATCCATTTGCCCACCAAGTTTGATGCTTAACTTCCGCAAGAGTTTATAATTGCATCACTTATAGGAGGAAATTTGGAAATCGTTTGGGTACTTCGTGAGTTCGAACTCTTCCGTGTGTGTATGCCTTGCCGTGAGGACCGCCATAAGTTGTGATGCTGGGCTAGGTGTATAAATATGTATTTGCAGGGGCAGATAGACGCGTGCGTACTATAGTTTGAAGTGCCAGTGCCTTCTATACGTGAAACATTGTCAGCAGAGAACAAGATTAGTTATCTGTTGTTAATTTTGATGATAGGAACATGCCATGCACCACCGTGTAGACCAGTGCCATGTCAAGTACTCAGTAATATTTTGCTTGTACGAAGTAATATACTGATACACTCATAACACCACCACCACCACCGCCGCCAACTGACTCACTTCTTCCAATATACCTTGGATCCTTTGTGCACCAACACTTTTTAACAAAAGTACGAATATTGGACACAATAAATACATATGAACAACAATATTTAGATACATGGGTGAGAGATATAAGGAAACTAGGGATGAAGCAGCAATACAGTATTCTCTAATGCTTCAACCACACGTTTTCTATGGAGGGAATTTTAAGACTACACTTAGACTTGCGTGGATGAAATGCAGTAACAGCCTTTGGAGTTTTGTTCTTTAAATATAACATAAACACACTATACAGAGATATATAAAGAGACGAGAGTAGCTCACGATGCTGGATCTGAAGTGAGTGTGACATCTTTCCAGCATTCCCGCAACTAGAGACGCAATCGTGTAAGGGAGCTGCGTACCTGGACACTCAGCAATGCAAACTCTGCTTGTCTGGCTACCGCTGCACACAGCTACACACGCTCAACTTGTCTGGCTGCTGCATCACTCACACATGACCTCTATTTGCTACATTTCATCTCCGACGTTCGCCACACATTTATAAGTATGAATAGAAACAGAATGAAAAACTAGTAGAAACGTAAGGGAACATAGTAACCCTGCTTCACCTGGAGTCTCCACCTCTCTCACTCGTTTGTCTTATAAACAAAAAACTACGAAAAAAAAAAAAAAACAAATACAAACAAACAGGGAGAAATAGAAGAACGAATAAAGAAAATAAGATACTAGTAAAAACGAAAAAAATAACAAATACAAACATATTCAGACAGCACTGCAAGTAAGAAAACACAATAAGGGAAAAACACAGGGGAAAAATAAACAAACACACTGGCATTAATAAAACAACGAATGAAAACATAACTACCTCCTCCTCCTCCTCCTCCTCCTCCTCCTCCTCCTCCTCTGCATAAGAAATCATCATAATATTCTCCCAATCAGATATTCAAAAAGGTTGAACTAAAATGGAACAAGATCAATACCAGCAGTGTCACGATTCCTCCGCATAAAAGGTTCGCTTCCTCCATCTCCAATCACAACAACAAAACCAAACTGATCTGGGGAATATGCGTATAGGAGAGGTAGTCCTTTGGTGCGAGGCGAAATAAACACCTTTGCTGAGCCTGAACTTGGCAGCGAACGGGACGAAAGAGGCAAAATAAATAAGAGGTGAAGTGAGGAAGAGATGATATACACATACATAAAGTGGAGGTGATGATGAGATGCGATCAGGACATTCGTGCATGCTATTTCCGGGTTACAGATTCGTTTAATTTAATGCACCTACGTTTGTCAACTCGAAAATACATTTGCGATTTCCCATAAACGTAGAATACGGTGTTTTGTTCCATCATGTAATCTTCGCCATCATCATCATCATCACCATTACTGTAATTAATACCTAACGTATCATTATCATGCCTGGTTATTGTTTGTCCGGTGAAGGGCGAGGAAGGAAGGAAGGAAGGAAGGAAGGAAGGAAGGAAGGAAAGAAGAAAAATTGGAAGGAAGGAAGGAAGGAAAGGAAAGCCTGATTCTATACTGAATTAATTTATCTATTCAATTTTCATTTCAAGCCAGTTACGAATTTCATTGTTTCATCTCTTCATGTACAAGTACTTAGCTTAATCTTCCATCTTAGAATTGTTATTACTTTCACTTGTACCTATCGACACAAAAATAAATGGAAATTATCACACACACACACACACACACATCTTCCTCTTCCTCTTCCCTACCTCACTTTCCTCTTCCTCTTTGCCTTCCTCTTTCAGCAACAACCTAACCAGCTTATTGCCTTTTCAATCTCAAGAGCAAAGGGGACAAAGAGCGAAAAGGGATAAATTTCTTTCCTTTTGTGTCCTTAAAAATCCTGACAAAGATGACAGACGGGACAGGTAAGTGTTGAGTCTACGGTGCACTCCATCCTTGTTAGGTTTAGCGTGTGTGTGTGTGTGTGTGTGTGTGTGTGTGACGGAGCGAGAAATAATGGGATACAACAAGATATACTGGGATAGACAAACAGCCAGCCAGCCAGTCAGTAGGCCAGCCAGCCAGCCAGACACCCAGACAGCCAAACACAGACAATCAGACAGACAGACAGAGCCAGACAGAGAGACAGACAGCCAGACGAACACCTAAACACAGACAACCAGTCAGTCAGCCAGTCAGCCAGCCAGCCAGCCAGCCAGCCAGACAGACTGACGGCCAAACACAGACAACCAGACAGACAACCAGCCAGCCAATGAGAAAAATACAAGATACACCTAAAAAAAAAATTAAAAAAAGGAAGAAAAAAACGAAGACAAACAATGAAGAAAATGCATAGGAACGACAAAAAAAAAAAAAAATACAGTGAACAAAAACAAAGGACAAATGAATGTTGCAAAACACAAACTATCTGGACAATGAGATAAACGAGGCTAATGTCTGGGGAGGGTCGAGCATCATGCCAAGTTAGGAGAAGAAAGGAGAGAGGCAGCATACAAAAAAAAAAAATAAATAAAAAATAATAATAATGATAATAAAATAAAATAAATAAAAAATAAATAAATAAAATAAATAAATAAATAAATAAAGTCGGGTTTAAGGTACAAAACTTTAACTGATAAATTTTGCAGCATTCCAGACGTGGCAGCAGCTGACGGACGTTAGATAGCAGGAGGAGGAGGAGGAGGAGGAGGAGGAGGAGGAGGAGGAGGAGGAGAGAAAAGCAAAGAGTAGAAAGAAAGAATAGAGAAAAGAAAAAGAAAGAATGAAAGAAAAAAGGTGAAGATAAGAAAGAAAAAAGAAGAAAAAAGAAAGAAAAAGAAAAAAGAAAGAATGAGCAAGAAAGGAAAAATACAAGAAAGAAAAAGAATAATCGAAATACAAGTAGGGGAAGTAAGACAAGGAAGAAAAAGAAAAAAAAAGGAATAGCAATAAGAATGGAGGGGGAAACACAAGGAACACGAAATAAGAGAACAGGAATAAAAGAAGAAATGCATAAAAGATAAGAAATAAGAACGCTAGTAAGAATAGACAAAGAAATACTAGAAAGAGGAGGAAGAGGAGGAGGAGGAGGAGGAGGAGGAGGAGGAGGGGTGTTAGGTTGTGCTCTATCAGTCATCGCTATCCTTCCTTTCCTCCTCCTTTCTTTCCTTCCTTTCACTCGTCAATCCTTTTCTCGCTTATCCCCTTTTCTTTCTTCCTTCATTCCTTCTTAGCTCTCTTTCTATCTTTATTCATTCCCTCCTCTCTTACTTTTTTTCTACCTTCTCTCTCTCTCTCTCTCTCTCTCTCTCTCTCTCTCTCTCTCTCTCTCTCTCTCTCTCTCTCTCTCTCTCTCTCTCTCTCTCTCTCTCTCTCTCTCTCTCTCTCTCTCTCTCTCTCTCTCTCTCTCTCTCTCTCTCTCTCTCTCTCTCTCTCTCTCTCTCTCTCTCTCTCTCTCTCTCTCTCTCTCTCTCTCTCTCTCTCTCTCTCTCTCTCTCTCTCTCTCTCTCTCTCTCTCTCTCTCTCTCTCTCTCTCTCTCTCTCTCTCTCTCTCTCTCTCTCTCTCTCTCTCTCTCTCTCTCTCTCTCTCTCTCTCTCTCTCTCTCTCTCTCTCTCTCTCTCTCTCTCTCTCTCTCTCTCTCTCTCTCTCTCTCTCTCTCTCTCTCTCTCTCTCTCTCTCTCTCTCTCTCACCTTTTCCTTCACACTTACAAGGAAGGACGTGAAGAAAAAGTGTTGCATGATATTTAACTGGAAGCATAACAGCATGAGTGGGAAAACAGACGGAGGAGGAGGATGATTAAAGCGCTTGTCGTTATTACACGGCGATGCGGGGGGACACACACACACACAAAAACACACACACACACACACACAAGGAGCTGGTCTGACAAAATTCTCTCTGGGGAACAAATGTGGTAATTAAGGTGACACAGAAAGACGAGGATGAGGAGTTAAGACGTGATGCGATAAATAATAATATAAAAAAAAAAAAAACTTTCCTTTAACAAGTATGAAAATATCTTGGGAAGTTTTTTCTCAAGACCCATCGAGGTGTTGACGCTTCAGTGGGCGTGTCCTGGTGAGGGGCTTTAAGGTGTGCGTCTGGCAGTCTTGTACCCGTGCCCTACTGTGGGTGATATCAATACCATCTTAGTTTGCCCGTCCACTCATTCACTGCTATTCAGTCCATCTTTCCTTCTTCACTAACCACTCTGGGCAATTCTTCTCGCTCATTTCCCAGTCTTCCTAACTGTTACGGTGCCTTAAAATCACCATTTCACCAGTTTATCGACCTTTCTAAGTGTTGCAGCGCCTTGAAATCACCACTACCACTTCACCAGTTTATCTACCTTTCTAATTGTTGCGATGCCTTGAAATCAGCATTTAACCATTTCATCGACCTTCCCCACTGTTCCGGCGCATTAGAAGACTACTCACATCTGCTGTCACGAGAATTAGCATCACACTGAGTTAGCTCCTGGCCCGTCTATCGACTTTCACCACTACTGCAGCACTCGAAAAATCAATTAACCAATCCGTCATTCAATCACGCAGCCAGTCAGTCAGTCAATCAGTAAGTCAATTTTCGAAGCGGGATTTAAGGGTATTTTTTTTTTTTCGTTTTTTTTTTTTTTTTTTCTCTCTTTTTCATACCTAAAAAAGAAGAAAAAAAAAGATAAATGTAAAAAAATAATCAATCAAAAAGTCAGTCGGTTAATCAGTCAACACCACCACACCCAGCCTCTGCCTTACCAAACTACCACTGTCTAGTACGGCCTGGCACGGCCCGGCCCCGCCCCGCCCAGCCCCTTCCCTCTCCGTCCCGTCCCGTCCCGTCCCGCCTCTCTGTATCGCTTTCATCCTCCCCATGTTTTTGTGTTTTCTCATCTCGTCCTTCCAATTTGACCTCTTCTGTCCACTTCAATTTCCGTCCCTTACCGAAACTTGCAGGGCTCGCGGAAGAGAGAGAATATACTCGTACAGACTGCAACATTCCAGAACAACGAATGAACTGGAAAAAAAATATATGGTTACCGGAGAAGCACTAGTCTCTCTCTCTCTCTCTCTCTCTCTCTCTCTCTCTCTCTCTCTCTCCTCTCTCTCTCTCTCTCTCTCTCTCCTCAACACAAGAGGCTCTAGTTGAAGTTACAACCCCGTTTTTTAAGAATTTTTTGTTTTTTTAAAGGATGTTTTTTTTATTGACACCTGTTTTTTAAGGATGTTTTTTTTATTGACACCTGTTTTTTAAGGATGTTTTTAATGGACACCTGTTTTTTAAGGATGTTTTTAATGGACACCTGTTTTTTTTAAGGATGTTTTTAATGGACACCTGTTTTTTTTTAAGGATTTTTTTTATGCACACCTGTTTTTTTTAGGATGTTTTTAATGGACACCTGTTTTTTTTTAAGGATTTTTTTATGCACACCTGTTTTTTTTTTTAGGATGTTTTTTTTATGGACACCTGTTTTTAAGGATGTCTTTTTTTTTTTTTTTATGATTTCAGTAACAGATCAATAACATCCCTACATTATAAACAGGAGAAACACTCTTGACAACCCGCCTAGTCATATCTGTGGCCTTTGAAGAGTCGTGGTGAGGGAGCACAGCGTTTCTGAATAGGGACCTGGATGTGCACTTTTTTTCTACGTGTTCGTCGCCTCCCCAATGACCGTCAATTTGCACTACGAGATGGAAAGAACGAGGTGCCTTTACATTGGGCTCACTGGGGAAAGTGGAGGTTATGAGAGAGAGGGAGAGAGAGGAGAGAGAGGGAGAGAGAGAGAGAGAGAGAGAGAGAATGAAGGTAGACAGACAAAGACACAGACAAACATAGACAGAAAGACAAGCTGACAGACAATTAGACAGGCAGACAGATTCCAACAAATAAACTGAAGTAAACAAAAAATTTAAAAAAAAACCAAGAAACAAGAAATATCAAATTACTCCATGACAATACAAAAAAAAAAAAAAGCAGAGGCAGAGGCACCGACAGAGACAACGAAAGTCTTCCACAGAGGCGGGAAGAGTCGAGAGGAAGATGAAGGCAAGACAAAAGGTGGAAGCTCCGGTAAAGGGGAGGAAGGAACAACAGCGAGATGCGAGATGAAATGCGAGACAAAATGTGCGGTGTGGGAGTCAAAATAAAATAAGAAGTAAAGATCAAGCGCGGGAAAGGGGAAGGAAAGGGAAATGGCGGCAATAAATTTGAATAGGAAAGTGGGTGAGAGAAAATAAGAGGATGAAAAAAGATAAAAAAAAAAAAAAAAATTGAGATGAAAAAAAAGTATAAATGAAAAACTAGGGGAGGCTGGAATGAGAGAGAGAGAGAGAGAGAGAGAGAGAGAGAGAGAGAGAGAGAGAGAGAGAGAGAGAGAGAGAGAGAGAATGACTACAGGCTCACTCATCCATCGATTTGAAATATCAATAAGGGCTCTCTCTCTCTCTCTCTCTCTCTCTCTCTCTCTCTCTCTCTCTCTCTCTCTCTCTCTCTCTCTCTCTCTCTCTCTCTCTCTCTCTCTCTCTCTCTCTCTCTCTCTCTCTCTCTCTCCCATACTTTACCTCGCCATTAAGCATCAAGTCCCATTTTCCATCTCCCTAGTGCCCAAAAAATTCGTCGCCACTTCATCGCGGGGCAGGAACTGGAATGACGTGTGGCGTGTATTGGAAGTTCTCCTACGTGAATTCTTCCTGCGAATATTCCATCCGTAAAATATCCCTCCTAGATACATTAAAGGTACATTAGGTTAAGGAGAGTTACTAAAGGTGAGATTTTCAAGTTTTCGTGCGTGGAGTTTGAGTAAAATTCATACTGAAGTGTTGTTGGTGTTGGTGTTGTTGAAGGCCGGTATTCTAAAAGGCTTTGCTCTCACCACAACTATTTTCAAAGGGCCCTAAGGTAATTAGCTGAGTTTTCAAGAGTTTTCCCTTGTCAATAATGTATAATTCATGTTAATATGTCACTAGAACAGTAAAAACTCTTGAAAAAAAAACCCTGTGTAGCTTCAACTAAAGCCTTTTGAATGTATAGTCGAGTTACGGCGCAGAAGTGTTTAAGAACATGGTGCTGAGGATGACGGTAACACTATAGACGGTTTCCACTTTCCAATTCTTTTGTTGTCCAAATTATTATTATTTTTTTTTACTTTTTTACCGTCTGAATTCCATCACAGCATCCCGCCAGAGAACGCTGACCTCCTAGCGGCGAAGGAAGCCCCAGGGAGGGAAAAGTTTCACTCGTGCCTCGTCTCGTGTTGAATCTGATGAAGACTCGTGAGGGTTTTAAGATAAAACAGCGAGTCTTGTGAAAGCAAAATACTACTTACTTGAATATAATACTTAAGATGGTATGCTCAAATGCTTTATTCTCTCATCATGACTCGTTTCACAGGATACAGAAATTATTAGTAAGTTTTCCTATTAATAGTATAGAACCCATATCAATCTATCAACAGAATCATGAAAACACACTTGAAAACCTTGAAGAACTTACACTTCAGTCTGTTAGATAAGAGACAGAACGAGGAAACATTTAGGAATAGTCTTCATAGCCATCCAGCGTGTTGTGGTGTAAACTGTAGTGTAGAGTGGAGGGAAGGATGTGGTGCGGAGTGACGCTTTAATGATGGTGCGTGATGGAGGCGTGACGGGCGTGGTGAGGGGCGAGTGGGGCTGATGGTGGGCTGCTAATGGAAGGGTAGCTTGAGGCGCCTGATAATAATTCCACAGCATCTGATTTAACGCCTCACGTGCCGCATGAGTTTCCCCCTAATGGCCTCGCGTGGCGGGGACGGGTTAGGCCTGCAGGGCGCGCCGGGGGAGTCTTAAGTAGCGCGCACTGGGCCAGGAATCACAGAAAAGGTTTAATTCAGACCCTTCACTTTCCGCTCCACCTAACAGCGGAATTAAAAGATACTTGAATGTACCTAACCGTTCTCCTGAAAACATTACGTGATGGTTTAAGTGAACAGGTGTAAGAAGCCACAACGTTTGTCATTCAAGGAAATTCTTCACTTTCCCCTTCACCTGAAAGCGGAATTAAAAAGAACACTTGAAATACATCTCGCGTTTCTCTTTAAAAAGTTGTATGACTGTTTAAGTGAACAGGTGCAAAAAAAAAAAAAGGAAAAAAAAGAACGTTTGGTATCCATCTTCACTCCCCCTTCACATGACTGGAATTAAAAAAAGAATACTTAAAACCTATCTGATGGTTCTCCTTAAAAACATTACGTGACTTCTCAAGCGATTGGTGTATTGCAGGATCTTAAAATCTTTAAAGTAAATACTCGTATGTAATAAACATTTTGTAAGTTGCCTACGTGCATCTTTACATTTTTCTCAACATATGATTACAATTAAATGTATCTCAGGTTTCTCCTTATAAAATTATGTACCTAATTAAACGAACAGGTACACAGCAGACCCCTCAGATCCTTCAGGTGGAAAAATGTGTAATGAATGTTTTGTTAGCCATTTTACATTCACCCTCACATTCTCTTCCATCTCAAAGCAGGATTTAAAGAATACTTGAATACTAAAGGTTTCTCTTTAAAACATTATTTGGAAATTGAAGTGGTAACGTAATCCGAAGAATCTTCAAATCCCTGAGCTAAAGAGTCAAGATTTTTCCACATTCACCTACGTAAAGAAAAAAAAAAGTATGTAAAGAAAAAAAAAAGTATAAGCTGTTTAATTATTTTCATAGGCGAAGCAGCAGCGCGGCACTGCATCACGTCAGCAAACAAGGCAATACCTCACCGAGACTTTTACCCGACAACTGGACTCGCCGGAAAAGTGTAGCTACCGCCAGCACGTCACGCTGTCATGTAAACTACCACCTCGCTCGTCACGCTGATGAACACACGTGTGAATACATCACAGATCCCTCGCCCTTAACAGCTTATGGTCGACTACAGAGTACAGTGGTTCTCCTCTCCTCCCGCCAAAATTGAATATTCATGTTGTTCCATCCATACTCTTCTCGCTCTCGTAGCCTGCGAGGGAACAGGAAAGAAATAGTCCCGTTTCATTACTGTTACGTGAAGTGAGATTACTGCCGAAACAATAAACGTTTCATATATGCTTTTGTGATTGTTCGCCAGCGGCCTGTGTGGCAATGAAAGGAAGGAAAACAACAGATTATTTGATTCTTCTTTGTTCATGTGATGAAACGGAGTGCTCATGCCTTTAATAACGTAACCTGTAAACACAAACAGGACTTATAAAACCAATGAAATTACGGCAAACATAGCACTGCTTCAGATCTCCGAGGCCGCGGTTTTGGCACTCGGGTACACTCACAAAGCCTAGGAGGGAAGCCTTGGCAGTGACCCGGACTTCATGTTTAAGATTTAGTGTCGAAACTCTCTTGGTTTTGCCCTGTGGCAGCTCTTGTGTTATCGACCACGCCGTGCACACTCAGTGGTGCCCTCTGGATCACCCTCCCGCAACGGCCAAGACTTCAAGACTCGTGCTCGTGCCCTCAAACCCCTAAACTCTGAGTTGCCAGTCTGACAGCCGGCAGGTATTTAGGGATTTCTCGTCCCTTGGGGAGGCGCTGAGTCAACCTCTGACCAGGCTTTGGAATGGTCTTACCGAGAGTCACGTCCTTTTCCTGCTGTCTGTGCCGTGTGTGGCGCATACACCCACCTCGCTGCCCGCCACGCTTACATTTACCCTTTCGAAAAAATCCATTATTTTTTTTAGCAAACGGATTTTTAAAATGAAGAAGTGCAGCATTTAATGCCTAATGCAATTTCCTCGCAGTATTGGACACACAAACATCACCTGGACTAAATAACCGATGAAATTTGATAAAGTTGGCGTGCCAAAGCTGCACAGGACACAAACGCCCTCCTTCACTGCTCCACACGCCGCCACACACACACGCCACCCAGTCAAGTGTCACCCAGAAGTGCTCCCCACCCACCCACCCACCTATCCACCCATCGTGCTGGCGCGTCTTCAGCTGACGCGGCTTCAGCGCGATAGGAAACACTGGCCGTATAAGGTGACCATTACCAACACACGACTAGCGAGCACGGAAAACGAAAGTGAAAGTTGTGTTCCCTCTCAGGTTCTTAGCAGGAAGGCGGGAGAGGAGGAGGAGGAGGAGGCCGCAAGAGTAGACTGGACTTTGTATTGTTTGCAGAATATTCTTTGTTGGACGGGAGCGGAATCTCAGAGAGTGAAAGTGGAGGCAGCGGTGGAGGAGGAGGTAGAGTACGACGGGCAGGACGAAAATGTGTACCGTGGCACTTGTGTATCACGTGGAGTCTGGGGGAGTGCCAGACAG
>NC_087156.1:34244496-34291996 GCF_035594125.1 Scylla paramamosain | reverse complement strand
TAAGGTGAAGCGTTAAAAAGATACGTCTGCTGTGTTTGTATGTCGTTTCTTTTTATATACGAGGGAACTCTGGTCTAGGACAACGAAAAGGACGAAAAAAGTGCTCACTGAACATACCAGTCCCCAAAGAATGTAGTCAAAAGAGTTACACAAATTTTGACAAGTGCCTTGAAACCTTGGAAATGTTTGTGTTTGATTGTGGTTGTTACCTGTACGATTGTCTAACTGGTTCATTCGTCACACTCTCGCTGCTAAGTATATAGGTACGATCGAACACCAACCCAAGCCTCTGTCCTGTAAACTTTCACTTTTCAGTAAATCAAGAAAGTAGCAATAAAGGACGCCAAATATTACATCACCACGTATGGCAACGACTGGGCCGAGGCTGAGGTACCTTTGCTTCACTGCTCGCATAACAAACACAAAACCACTCTCATCAGCACTCCTTATTAGCCAGAACAGCTCTGATAAGCGACCGCAGGACATGACAGCGACGTTATCTCGGTAATGCAAAAAATAAAAGGTCTATAGGGTGGAAACACCTCTCGAGACTGGAGGGTCCCTCGCTCCCCTTGTCGGGAAAACTAAAGGAGACGACCTCACTGAAATGTCTGCCTCCCTCACTTGATACTTCCAAGAAACTCTGGAAAGCCCTTCACCATCATCACCTTCTTAGTACCTCGCTAGAAACCCCGGGAATTTCAGTGTACGGTAATAATACACAACTTGTGGAGAGCACTTGTCGCGTCTCCACCAAGTCTCTCAATTAACAGCACGACTTCCCGCTTCCGTGCACCAGGCCCGCGGAAACAAGAACACGCAGGTCCTGCCTTGCCTCACTCGGTTTTCGATCCATAACAGTGCTAGACATAACCTACACCAGATGGAGGAAGAGAATAGAGAAAAGGAAATGGGAAGTGTAAGATGAAGCAGAGAAAGGCGAAGAGAGTAGATGATGATGAGAATGAAGAGGTGTTAAAGGAGAAGAGAAGGAAGAAAAAGAGGAAGAAGAGGAAGAGGAAGAAGGAAAAAAGAAAATAAGGAAGAAGAGGAAAAGGAAAAATTAGGAAGTAGCATAAGATGAGGAGAAAAGGTACGAGGAAAATGAGAAAAAAAAACGAAGATGAAGGAAGGATGAAAGGAAAAAAGAAAATAGAGGCGATAAAAAAAAGGAGGGTAATACAAAAAAGAAAAAAAAAAAGACAAAGAGCAACAGCCCTTGAGGTCCTCACAAGGCTGTCTGCATAACTAACACTAACTACTGGTAGGAGAGACAGGAGCAGGAGACGGAGAGGAGAACAAAAACAGTTAAAATATATTACCTAGACTTATAATTTAAAAGAAAACACCAACCAAACCACTCACACCCACACACACAGACACACACACACACACAGTTGGTGGTAATTGCAATCATCGTCCCAAACTCAGACGAATATGCTTCCTGACTCCCCCTCTTGGAATCCACAATATTGCAACTAATTACAAGGCACGAGCTACGACGTGTGTGTGTGTGTGTGTGTGTGTGTGTGTGTGTGTGTGTGTGTGTGTATCAGTATTGTGTTGTGATCTTGAGTTATAGAGCATATCATTTCCATAATACAGAAACACACACACACACACACACACACACACACACACACACACACACATTGTCCTCCAGCAGCAATTACACCCAATTATCCGTAGGAACAATTAAGACAGCCAGTTATTACCTGTTGTGTGTACGTGCTTTTATCACCTCGGCAGCCATCATTAGCACACCTGCCATCACCTGGTATTTACACACATACACACACACACATAAGGATAAACATTTGACACTTCGCGATCTGCAGCTAATGATTCTCCTGATTACTTATTGAATTATATTAACCATTTTTCTTTCACGTAATGGGAAAGATCAAAGGCTTAAAATACATTATGAGAAGATAAATAATGTTCGCGGTGTTCTCTTATAATGATATCGAGTGGAAAATTTATTCATCTTTAAATGACAATCACCATCTTTTTCCAGTCTTCGTATCGCTTTATTAGAGTTCCTACACGAGTGACGGTGTTTAGTATTCTCACAGGGAACACAACAGCTAAATCTACACTGCCTCCACGCCGCCTCCTGGGATTTAGGAAGCCAATAGTAACAGATGCGACCAAGTTCCAAGAGTTTGCCCTGCCCACCGACACGCCGCCACACTTCCTCACTCTGTCCCGCGGGTCCCATCCTCCTCCACCATCACCACCACCACCATTTACCTTTCTACCACTCTAAGAAAAATATACTAGTACTGCATCACTCTCGCCTTCCACCTCCTTGTCACCAAACCAACGTCAACATGTCACTACAATACCTTTCAGTCCGTCACTCCCCAGCTATTGCTAAAAAAAACATAGGGGAAAAAAATCTCTATTAACTAATTACCCCCCACTTCTATCACCAAAACGAACGGTGATGTTTTCCGAAATACAAGTTTTTCCTCCAACATTCCCACCACCTCCTTTCTCTTAACACATCTGTATGCCTCCTCTCTCTGTTCTCTACTTTATTTTTTGTCTAATTATCTACAACAACGCTCCTCACGCCGCCCCCTTTTTTTTGGGAATAAAATGCACTACTACGAACATAAAAAAAATAATGGAAGCTGCAAGAAGCCATCAGGACTGCACGTAACAGTGTATCAGTTTCATCATGTTTCATCATTACCATTACAAGCACCACCTCACTCACCACCACCACCCACAGCAATAAAAACAAGCACACCGCCGCCACTATACACAGCTCACCCCACCACCACTGTTATTACACCATCACCACCAACAAAACAAAACAATGACACCGCGGGGATCGCCGCCATTAAGTTGTTAGTGAGCCAAACTGCCAAACTTTCTCCAACATGTCCCGGTCTCGAACACCTGACGGGGCGAGGACAGCAGGGGCAGGACAGGTGACATCTACCTAACTTTACGGGACTGATGCTTAATGGAATACTCAGGTAATAATTTAACCCTTTCGCAGCTATGGTCTTCCTTTCTTAGCATTAAGAACATGAGATTTTTTTTTTTTCATGGATATAGAAAGAAAAATTTTTTCATGGATATAGAAAGAAAAAAAAGTAGATGATTCATTATGTCTTTCCTTGCCATTTAACTATTTAATAGACTCAGGTAAATGAGAAACTGTCTAAAAAGTCTTAGGTGGACATGGGAAAATAAACGTTCAATAGTGAAAGAGTTAACTCACCAACCTACACAATGCAGAGACTTATTTCCCAGGACACCTTAAAAGTAAACTAATGTGAAATTCAAACTGTAAGGAAGAAGGAACGGATATTAAAAATGCTTCAATCTCCTCCTTCCCTTCTTCATTATTCTCCCTCCCTTCTTCATTATTCATATTTCAGGGATTGCCAGATGTAGGCCTGATGGATTCTTGCAGCTTTCCTTATTTTCTTAGGTTCTTATTTTCTTACTTCTTTTATTATGCGTACAATAAAGGACACAGTTACACACACACAGTGCATCTCTTTCTTGCCTACTTCTTTCCTTTCTTTATCATACCTGTTACTTCCTCCGCTACATAATCAGGAAGATAAACAACACTGCTCCACACACACTGCGTCCTTTCTTCACCAAATTCTACTTCCTTTTTCCCTCTCTATTTTTACTATTGTCTCTCTCCTTATTTTCGCTTATGACACATACAGAGAAAACTACTTGTATACACTCAAAGCACGTTTCTTTCTTAGTTTATACCTTCTTTCTTCTTTACTATCTCTATTTTTGTTTAATTATCTACAACAACGCTTCTCACACCGCCTCTTTTCTTAGTTCACTTCTCCCTCCTTGTCCTTTATTTTCTTTGCCTATTCTTTCCTCTATACCAATATCGACACCAAAACAAACATCCCAACTTCCACAAACACAATACGTAATTTCGTTCTCTCGTCTATACTTCTGTCACATTCCCTTCCTTTCTTTATCATCTGCATTCCTTCCTCGACCAAATCAATAACAAAAACGACACGTTTCCATCCTCCCCCAACACACACACACACACACACACACACACACGCACGTAATTTCCTTCCCTCATCTGCTATACTTCTACAACATTCCTTCCATTCTTAATCATCTATATATATTCTTTCCACTACCAAATCATCAACAAAAAAAAGCACAATTCCCCTCCCACACACATTCACACACAAACACACAGCACGTCTTTTTGTCTCGTCACCCTCCGCTGCCACACACTCGTCTTATCTGAGGTGGTCGATAAGCACGTGGAAAGATGTCATTCAGCAGCCACAAAGACGCGCCTCCTTCACGGTTCTAAGCTCCAGGCGTTGTGTCTTTCTTGTCTAAGAGGTCAGGCGAGGGTGGGAGAGTGTTAATGTGCGTTCTGTTCTCCCTGCTAATGCTTGTGTGTGGGTGTTTATGTTGTCCCTGTCTCTCTCTTTACCTCCTCCCATCTCTCATCTCTCTCAAAAGAAAAAAAAACTGAGGAAGCCAATAAAGCGCACGCACGCACGCACGCACACACATATACACACACACACACACAGACACACGAATGCAGTGAAAAAAAATAGTTTAAAGAGACAACGTAGACACTCAAGGAAAAGAAAACAACTGGAATTCCGATAAAAACGTAAAAGGGGAGATCTAGAGAGAGAGAGAGAGAGAGAGAGAGAGAGAGAGAGAGAGAGAGAGAGAGAGAGAGAGAGAGAGAGAGAGAGTTGGTTCTTCTTGTCTTTCCCCTAAAGGTGACACACTCATTAACCTGATTTCGCCGGGAGTGTGTGGAGGGCGGGAAGGTCGGGAAGGTCAACAGTGGCTGGTGACGGTGATGAAGATGGCAGTGATGGGGCGTGGGGGAAGAAGGGGCAGAGGACAGTGATGGTGGTGGCTATTATTATTATTATTATTTATTATTATTATTATTATTATTATTATTATTATTATTATTATTATCATCATTATTTAAGTGGAAGACGAGGTGAATATGAGTGAGGGAAGGAAGGTGAGACGTGATGCTTATGAGGGGAAGGAACTAGAGTAAAAGTGAAGAGAGAGAGAGAGAGAGAGAGAGAGAGAGAGAGAGAGAGAGAGAGAGAGAGAGAGAGAGAGAGAGAGAGAGAGAGAGAGAGAGAGAGAGAGAGAGAGATTCTAAAAATATTATCCCTTCTCTCTCACACACGCATCAGTCACTCGACAATATGTAATTACAAAAGTTAATTTTTTTTAAACTCAAAGGAAGATCACATCTACATATAACTGTGTGTGTGTGTGTGTGTGTGTGTGTGTGTGTGTGTGTGTGTGTGTGTGTTATCGATTAGCGAAAAAGGAGCAGAAAAGAAGAAGACAATATAAAAAAAAACAACGAAAAGGAAGAGGAAGAGGAAGAGGAAGCGACAGGAACAGGAGGCGCAGGAGGAGGAGGAGGAGGAGCCCATCAGAACACGAGAACACAAGAGACCAGATAACAAAGCCTTTCAGTAATATAACGAGGTTGCTTTCTTGGGCACGCCGCATTCTATTCTACGGCTCTTTTCTCCCTCTCTCTTCTTTTACCAGTGCACGGGAAGCGCGGGGTGGGGGTTGGCGGGGGGCGAGACGACGACTCCACCCTCGTATATTTACAGTCTTGTGAGTTTGTCAGACGCTGCCGGCGGGAAAAAAAGTGTAGGGGCATCGTATCTTTTAGGGAGGAAGAATGAGCAAGGAAATGTTTACCGTGCCGCTTCCGTGTTTACCAGTGAAAATATCACAAGAAATTCAAGAGACATAGTATAGTAGCACAAACTGTATTAAGGTACCGGCATTCAGTTCCTATTTGTTTACAGAGTTCAAAGGTAACTGATTAAACACCAGAGACGCAAACAAGAATCCTAGAAGAAAATGTGTTGAAGGAAAGTTACAACTCATACTCTCAGGAAAACGTGTGTTATTAGAGTAAACAAGAGAGCAGACCAAGAAAAGATCGACATTCCAGCTGCACTCCTTATAAATAAATTGCATATATATTTTATTTTTCTGGTGACGGTTTTGATACAGACCATTTCTAAAAAAACTCGTTATTTCTCAGAATGGATTATCGATCGCTCGGTGTTCGATGGGGTTAGTTTAGATTCTTATTTAAGTTTATCATTGGAAAATAAAACTTTCATACAGATAAACAGGCACGTAAACGATCAAACATAAAACTCCTCGTAATACAGACAAGACACACAGATAGCCAGCGATACAGACAGACAGACAGACAGACACGATATTCACGGTAACACACACACACACAGAAAAAAAAAACACGGATTCGATGTCTGTCGTTTATAAGTGAAAAAGAAAAAAAAATTAATAAATAAAAAAATACTGAAGCTGCAATGACGTAAAGTACCGCCAACAAATAATAGCCATTCGAGGCAGGACAATATCGTGTCCTGCGCCGTGAATATAAAGGGTCACATTCTCACAATCCTACCTCACAATAAATCCTCATTCCTGCGCTCCAAATATGCACAACGCACTACCACCACCACCACCACCACCACCACCAATGTTAACAATTCACACCGCAGCCCAAATCGTAACGGCATCCTATTTCCTGGCTTTATTGCACGCCGTGTTGCAAGAGCTGGACAACCAACCTACGTAAATTACAACGCTAATTATCAGTCTCGCCACGGTTCCCTTTACCGCTGTTTGTGGTGGTGGTGTCTGTCCTTCGTGACTGTGTGTGTGTGTGTGTGTGTGTGTGTGTTATTTTCCGGGTTTGGGCTAATATGATTTATTGTGAGAGTTACTGCGGGGGGAGGGAGGGAGGGAGGGAGGGAGAGGGTTGGAGGGGAGGGAGAGAGGAGAGGCGAGGCGAGGCGAGGCGAGAAGGAAAGGATAGAAAAAGAGGGAGAGGATAAGAGAAGAGGGAAAGGATAGGAGAAGAGGGAGAGGATAGAAAGAGGGAGAGATTAGAAAAGGAGGGAGAGGAAAAGAGGGAGAGGAGAGAGAGGCAGACAGACAGACAGACAGACAGACAGACAGATACAGACAGACACGGACAGACAGATACAGACAAACAGAAACACGAATAAATAGGCGGAGATAAACACACAAACAGACAGAGACGAACACAAAAACAAACACAAACCTTACAGAATGCACGTAAGAATATGAAACTCGAGCAGGGGCGGGGACACTGACGTAAAACAGGCCTGGAAGGATGAGCGTTGCGAGATGGAGTATGAAGATGGGATGGAAAACCCAGCCAGATAGAGAGTATGGGAACGCCAGGAAGCCAGCCAGCCAGCCAACCAGGGAGGCGAGGCTGTGAAACGAAACTAGTAGGACTCAGCGAGAAAAATGGAGAGAGAGAGAGAGAGAGAGAGAGAGAGAGAGAGAGAGAGAGAGAGAGAGAGAGAGAGAGAGAGAGAGAGAGAGAGAGAGAGAGAGAGAGGAATAATGGGTTAGATAAGAGAAAATGACAATAGCAATATGAACAGCACAGTACAGAAAACAAGTATAGCACGAGATAGTATTATTTTGGATGACAATACCAAAAAACAAAACAAAAATAAACTTAATAAAAATAATAACACGTATATGCAGTGAATGAATATTGTGGCGAGTGAAGGTTAAATAAAAGTGAGTGGTGTTAGTGTTTCTGAACCACGCAATACTAAGTTACATTTCCTGCCGTGCTTTTATGCCGAGTGATTGAATTCGTGCTGTCATTTGCCAGAAAAGTGATAGACTAGTGGTTTTCAATCTGGGTCACGAACATGAGTATTGAAACCCACCCACCCATTCACATATACACACACACACACACACACACCTACACACGTAGAGAGAGAGAGAGAGAGAGAGAGAGAGAGAGAGAGAGAGAGAGAGAGAGAGAGAGAGAGAGAGAGAGAGAGAGAGAGAAACTGGCACTGGTGTATAATTAAATTGGCCACAATCCCTTTAAAAAGGAATATCATCAAGCATCAGTCATATAAAATGTGTAGTACTAATCCTCTTTCACTGCTGATATGTTAAACTAAAACAACTGAAAGGATTTTGTATCATAATAACGCTGTTTTTTGTCATTATCATCGTTATTATACTTACTGCTATTGCTGCTTCTTTTGCTGCGACTATTACTACCATCACCATCACAACCACCACTTCTACTACTACTACTACAGCTACTACTACATTCTTTACAGTCACTTCTGGCTTGATCATAATTTTGCACTGCCTGCACCAACATTACCATCACTCATTTTTTTTTTTGCTATTTCACATCCCTGTAACATTATTAATTTTTCCCTCACTTCCTTTCACTTATCAACTTCAACGTATTATTCTTCCCCTCTTCAATAATATCTTGTAGACTCACTTCTGCCATTCCCTCTCTCCATCCTCTCCCCTGCACGTGTAGATCTACGGTTTTCTTGTAGCTTCTCCTATGTTCCTTTTTCTCTCACTTTTACATCCTCATTTTACTACTTTCTTCCCACTTCATTAGCTTCTAACTCTTCGACTCCCATCACCGTAAGTTGCTCCTCTATAAAATTCTGCTCTTCCTCAATGATTCAGATTTTTCCCCCGAGTTTCTTTCCCCCGTTTTTATAATTTTCAACGTCTATAGAAAGGAGCGTTTCATAGTGATGCAGTATTTCTTTATTTCCTCCAAAAGTCTTCATCAGTTTCTTTTTTTTTTTCTTTTTCTTTTTTTTTTTTTTTACACGTAGAGTTCATCTCGGGACATCCTGATTATCATGTATAAGCTGTTGAATGGATCTATTTCGTTTGCACTATTTTCACAGGTTACAACTTGACGTTTAACTTATAGCATGGGTGATATAGGCAAAATTCTGAGGGTCACCAATCAGGATAAGATCAGAAATAAAGTGACGTTTGAAAAAAGAAATAGGGGAGTTCTTAAAATAGACTGATAGATGAATGGAATGGACTCCGTAATCACGTTCTTAGTCCCGAGGCATTAGAGAGCCTAAGAAGATTAGACGGGTTTATAGAAGAGGATAAGTGAAAATAGGTAAATATGTTTCAAAGTGTGACTGCCACGTGTAGACCAGACGGCTTGCAACTTCCATTACGTTCTTATATTTTCACCTTCACTTTCCGTCCATTCCTTATCCATTAAATACATGCAAACCTTCTCTGACACTACGCACGGTGACACACTGCCTATCCCTGTACCGTGAGTGGGAAAGGATATCATGCACCTCCAATGCACCTATACCATTGTGTCCACAGCCTCGCCTCCCCTCACCTCGCCTCGCCTCGCCTCGCCTCACCCTGACGATTACCACGACAATTCAGCCACAATTACTCGACTCTAATAATGCAGTTCACTCCCTCCTCCCTCCCTCCCTCCCTCCCTCCCTCCCTCCCTCCCTCCCTCCCTCACACAATGGGCCGAGGGAGCTAATTGTGTTCTTTTGTGATGATGTTTCTACGTCTCTCTCCCCCATTTATTTCAGTTTCTCTCCGTCCCCGCCCGTTGTAATTAACTTTCGCTCCCTGTTGTAACTGGTTTTTGTTCTTGTTCTGGTTCATTTTCGTTTGTCTGGGTTTGCTTTGATGCTGCTGTTGCTGCTGCTGTTGCTTGTATGCATGATAGGTATATACGTGAAGATGGAAGGATACATGGATAAACAGATACATAAATAGATAGACATACCTACAAAAAAAAAACATACATACTGATAAATAAATAGACAAACAGACAGATTAAGACTAATAGATACGTGTGTGTGTGTCTGTATATATGTTACAGTCAATACCTGAATCCAGACAATTTGTAAAGTGACTTATTTTTTCAGGCAATTTGTGAACTGCCTGGTTAGGTTAGGTTAGGTTAGGTTAGGTTAGGTTAGGTTAGGTTAGGTTAGGTTAGGTTAGGTTAGGTTAGGTTAGGTTAGGTTAGGTTAGGTTAGGTTAGGTTAGGTTAGGTTAGGTTAGGTTAGGTTAGGTTAGGTTAGGTTAGGTTAGGTTAGGTTAGGTTAGGCAGTTCACAAATTGCCTGAAAAAATAAGTCACTTTACAAATTGTCTGGATTCAGGTATTGACTGTAACATATATATATATATATATATATATATATATATATATATATATATATATATAGAGAGAGAGAGAGAGAGAGAGAGAGAGAGAGAGAGAGAGAGAGAGAGAGAGAGAGAGAGAGAGAGAGAGAGAGAGAGAGAGAGAGAGAGAGAGAGAGAGAGAGAGAGAGAGAGAGAGAGAGAGAGAGAGAGAGAGAGAGAGAGAGAGAGAGAGAGAGAGAGAGAGAGAGAGAGAGAGAGAGAGAGAGAGAGAGAGAGAGAGAGAGACAGTAGATAGATAGACAGACGGATAGACAGGCAAAGATGGATAGATACAAACAGACAAAGACAGACAGGCAGACACAGACGTCGGACACGTTAACGAGTACAAATCTTCATTTCCTGGTGTACTTTACGTGCTTGCTTGCTCGCTCGCTCGCTCGCTCTCTCTCTCTCTCTCTCTCTCTCTCTCTCTCTCTCTCTCTCTCTCTCTCTCTCTCTCTCTCTCTCTCTCTCTCTCTCACCCGCTGCAAAACTGACTCGCTGGCTCCTGTCCCCGTCACCTTTTTTCAGCTCCAGAGGAAAGGGCAAGACAGACGCAGCAACACAGGAAATGGAACAAGGAAATAAACAAGGGGGAGTGAAAGTGTATTGCTTCGTCCACGTGTCTCTCTCTCTCCTGGCTGGGTTGTGGTGGTGCGTGTGGAAGAAACCGAGGTGACTGTGTGTCTGAGTTTGTGTGTAAGAGAGGGAGGGATTTCTTATGCAGTCTGAACAAGGGCACAAAAATAAGAGGAAAGAAAATAAACAGCTCGTGCTATAGGGGGTTATAACAAGGGGGACTTCAGCAAAATTCTCAGGATCAATCGGGATAGAACAAGAAATAACGGGTTCAACCTTGAGAAATTTAGGTTCAAGAAAGAGATCGGAAGGAATTGGTTATCAAGTATAGTGGTAGATGAATGGAACAGACTCAGGAATCAGGTTGTTAGTGCCGAGTCATTAGGAGCTTTAAAAGGAGATTAGACAGATTTATGGATGGGGATGATAGGTGGAAATAGGTAGGTATGTTTCATATAGGGACTGGTCACGTGTAGGCCTGATGGCTTCTTGCAGCTTCCCTTATTTTTTTATGCATGTTCTTATGTTCAATATGCCGCCCCAATAAGAAAACTACAGGAATATCTAAATAAAATAGAGATAAAAGTCCCTCAATTTAGTTCCGCAGGTGTCTTGATACCCACTCCTTTGCAACTGTTCAAGTTGTAGAAAGGAGGAAGAACAAAGAAGCAGTGTTCCAGCGTTTACCAGGGAAAGGGATGAAAGAGTGAAGGTACTGGTTAACTCTAGCATGAAACAGGTAAAGTTTTCCAGTGTTTACCAGTGCAAGGGATGGAAGAGTAAATACCGTGTAACTCTTGCAAGAAACAGGCAGAGCGTTCCAGTGTTTACCAATATAGGGAATGAAAGAATCAAGACACTGGTTAACTCTTGCAAGAAACAGGTCGAAAATTCTAGCACGCTTAAAAGTAAAAGGGAAGAGGCAGAGCGTTCCACCATTTACCAATATAAGGAATGAGAGAGTGAAGATACTGGTTAACTAGCAAGAAACAGGTAGTGTGTTCCAGCATTTCCCGGTAAATGGGATGAAACTGATTATACTGATTAACTCCAGACTTAATGAGATGAACTTTAGGGGGATGAGAGCAAGTACAACGTGAAGTGCAATGAGGTCTTGGAAAGGGAGGTACGCAATGAGTTAGCAGGGAAGGGTTAGGGATGTCAAGTGTGCTGTGATAAGCTGAGTGATTATAGTCCTTAGAGGGAGAGGAGCAGTAATGGAGAGAGTGAATTAAAGGGTGCGAGGTGGAGAGGGATGCTATGATGCTGGGACACGCGAGATGGGAGGAATGAATAATAATGATGTTCCTTTAATGTTACTTGTCATAAAAGGTGACATAAATGGTGGAGTGAAGAGCTAAAACCAAAGAAAGGATACCAAGATACGAGCGAGATTCAGGTCAGTAAATTTGCTGCGCTGGAAAAGTTTGTGCTAATGATAATGAGACTGAAAAAAAATGAAAATAAATAATAACGAGACGACTGATAACAATGAGGAAAATGAATTTACCAGAAAATACATAGCGATAAGGAAAAGGATTGAGAAAAACTACGATAAGAATGATGATAAGGAGAGAGAAAAAAAAAATAGCAGTAGCTCTTTCATCGCAAACATCGTGAAAAACAATGACCACCACCATCTATTTCGCATTAGCACCTCCTCTGAAAAAAAATAAATAAATAAATAAAAAATAAATAAATAAAAAAACGATAAAATCACACAAAGAAATAAATGCCATTCTCCGCAACAAAAACCAGCCATTATCATTCTCCATACTTATACTTAACCTAACTTAAGCTAACCAAATCTAACCTAACCTAACCTAACTTAAGCTAACCAAATCTAACCTAACCTAACCTAACCTAACCTAACTTAAGCTAACCAAATCTAACCTAACCTAACCCAACCTAACCTGACCTAGCTTCAGAATTAAAACATCCAAACAATGTAAGTACAATAGCAGTCAATAAAGGAATGACACCCAACACTTAATTTCCTCAACATATTACGTCTCCTCTCAAACTTCCGTCATCTGATTTCCTTAGAATGTAGAAGTTGTCACATTTCATAACACTGGCGGCATATCAGTAAGGGAAAGCACAGAGCACAATGGCAGTGAGTCCAGGTATTGTCTACTTCTGACCTCAACTGTACAAAAGGATCTTCCAGGACAATGCTTCCGATTACGTCACATCTGCTCGAGTTCAGTACCACGTGGGATAACTTCTTGTTGAGGCACACACACACACACACACACACACACACAGAAAGACAGACCTTCACAGACACACAAATGCATCACATTCAAATCAGAAAACAGGAACAGAAAAAAAATCTCCCGGCTCCAATACAAGTAACTTTAAGGGCAAAAACATACAAGCAAGAATATCAAAAATCACGCTAACGAGACCGGACACAATAGCCCCTCAAGGTGAAGCCCCTACGTCAACATAACATCAACATTTATCAGAAAACAACTTTCAAAGCGAGAGAAAAAAAAAAAAATGTACGTAACAAAAACGTTCAACCATAATAATGATGTGACAGAGAGAGAGAGAGAGAGAGAGAGAGAGAGAGAGAGAGAGAGAGAGAGAGAGAGAGAGAGAGAGAGAGAGAGAGAGAGAGAGAGAGAGAGAGAGAGATTAATATCCTTTAGTAATTAGTTAATTTTACCCCTCTCTGTACTAATTCCATTGATAATTTTCCATCGCTATTCATATTTTACTTTGATGAGGAATGTGTGTGTGTGTGTGTGTGTGTGTGTGTGTGTGTGTGTGTGTGTGTGTGTGTGTGTGTGTGTGTGATGCGAGAGGAATGAAATGGAGAACGAAACAGGAAGGGGAAAGTTCAAAGGAAACAAAAAAAAAAAAAAGAGAAAATGCAGAAAAAGATCGATTGAAAAAAAGATGGATAAAAATGTCAATAAAACACGTAAAAGTCGGATTGGAAATTCCAGACTACTGAAAACCGTAACAAAATACTCGTACAGAATTGAAGATTATCTCGCTATATAAGAATTACAAAAAGAAAATAAACCATTGCAGCAAAAGGTCATTAAAAATCTTAAATCCTACCTGGTGGCAAACTAAGAAAAACAGAGGAGAGAGAGAGAGAGAGAGAGAGAGAGAGAGAGAGAGAGAGAGAGAGAGAGAGAGAGAGAGAGAGAGAGAGAGAGAGAGAGAGACCTTCTTCGACAAGACCTCACACTCACGCCCAGCAAATCCCGTGAAGGCAAACCAATGCAGTCAATAGTTACTCTTACCAAACATACACAACCAATAGAAAATAAAATTCGGAGGTGAATAATATTTTACAAAACCGGCCATTGAGATCGCATCCAGCACGTTCATTAAGACAGGTGACCATGAGATGTAATGAGGAGCAGGTGGGATGAGGAGGGCGAGGCTGGCACGGAGACTAGAGGGACGAGACGGGAAGCAAGGTGAGGCGAGGCGAGGCACAGGTAGGGATCTCCTTACCTCCCTCTCAGTCCCTCTCTTCTTCCCACGTGACATCCTCGTATTATTGAGCGAGAGATGCTTGATTGGTGACTTCACTATAATTAGATCGAGCTCAACACACACGGAAAGGACACGACTCGAACTATACTGCCTCCAGAACCTCCTCCTCCTCCTCCTCTTCTTCTTCTTCCTCCTCTTGCATATTCGTCTCTTTCTCTTCTCTCTGCTCTATCTAACTCCATCTCTGTGTCAAAGTCCATTCTATCCTTTCTCCCTCCCCCTCTCTCTCTCTCTCTCTCTCTCTCTCTCTCTCTCTCTCTCTCTCTCTCTCTCTCTCTCTCTCTCTCTCTCTCTCTCTCTCTCTGGTGATCCAATAGTGTCCATTTTTTTTTTTTTCCTTTTGATATATTTTCTTTTTTTTAGCTTCCTGTTCCCTTTAAGTGTTGCCATCAGTCCCCACCATCACCATCACGTCACCACTACCATCACACACCACAACCGACGCCACAATCATCACGCCTCACTGCCACTCACCATTGCTATTCATCACTACTGCCTTGCGTCACCATCACTCACCATGCCCGTCACTCGCCACCATCACCAAGCACCACCACCACCATCGCCGCCGCCGCTACCGCCACGCCAGAACGTTTCCTCTTTTCAGGCAAAGTTTCTCCCTCTCTCAGACACAAAGGGGCTTGATGAGATATGTTTTTGGCACTCATACAGCCAGATATGAGAGAGAGAGAGAGAGAGAGAGAGAGAGAGAGAGAGAGAGAGAGAGAGAGAGAGAGAGAGAGAGAGACTTTCAATATTAGAAATGAAATGTTGAAAGCAACGAAAAAATTTAAAGAAAAATAAACAGCCTGAAAAGCGCCTGGTGAGGGAAGAAGATTCACGGGACGACTGAGAATAAGTTTGATGGAAAGATGGAATTGTGAAGAGAGAATGGAAGGAGCAGAGGGAGAGAAGGGAGAAGAAAAGAGAAGAGAGAAGAAAGGAGCGAAAAGACAAAAATGGGAAGAAGAGAGAAATTGGGGAAAAAAAGGGAAAAGCGAGAAGAAAGCAGGAAGAGAAGGAAGCGAGAAGGAAGGGGAGAAGAGGGAAGGAAGGGGAGAAGGGAGAAGAAAAAGGAAGAGAGAGGGAGGGAGAGAAACGACTGGAGACTCGTCTCTCTCTCTCTCTCTCTATATATATATATATATATATATATATATATATATATATATATATATATATATATATATATATATATATATATATATATATATATATATATATATATATATATATACTAGAAAAACGTCAAAACGTCAAAAGAGGGAGGCGGAGGTGGAAGAGGAAGAGGAAGAGGAAGAGAAAAAAGGAAGAGGAGGAGGTAGAATATAATAAGCTCAGTGTATGTATCGGTATTTCCCAGCCTGAGGAGAAATTACCAACCAGAAATAATATCGTATGATTTTTATTTTTTTTTTATTGTCAGATTAATTGAGATGCCAGGAAAAAGAAAATAACGAAAAAAAAAAAGGGTAGAGGATTCAGGGAGCCGGGAAAAAACAATGTGACGCCGTGAGTCGGAATAACAGACTTAATGTGCCTTGGTAAACTGCGCTCTTTCACTGCCCGGCTTCAGATTTTAATATTACGGCTCGGTGCAAGTGTGGATTATCATTTCCAAAGACACCACTGGCAGTAGTTCAAACATTTTCGCGTCTGTTCTTACATTGCTTAACAAAATCATCTACTGGGTCCATGCCCTTTTTGTTTCATTGTTTTTTACGTATTAACTAATCTGAACATGGCGAAATAAATAAACAAAGCTTGCTTAGTATGGTGCTTTCAAGAGGCACTTTCCAGAGGCTAATCCCCAAAAGAGATGGCTAATATAGTTTGAGAGGCTTCCTGACACTTCTCTAGAAAAAGTGTAGATCGTAGGAAGGAAGGAAAAGAGGAGTAGTTAGAGAATAAAAAGTAAGAAGCGTCACGTCATTAGCAGTCGAAGAGTTAAATTACGTAAAGAAGAGAAGAATATTGGGAATCCTGACACATACACGTCACAACCACCAGACTCCTCTAGAAACAGTACAGGTCGTAGAAAGGAAGGAAAAGAAGAGCAGCTAGGGGAATAAAAAGTATGGTGTACTGTCATTAGCAGTCGAAAAGGTAAATTGGGTAACGAAATGAGTGAAGAATGTTAGGAATCCTGACACCTGCGTCGTGTTTGCGAGGATCATTGACTGGAATACACGCCTTTAAAGATGGAAAAAGAAATGAAAATAACAACAGTGGAAGTCAGGAATGGAGGGCATGCAAACAAATAATTTAATTAAACAACGCACCACGGTATGAAAAATGACAAATGACAACAAATGGAAATCACTAACATCTGCTTTGTCATGAATATATTTTTAACACTCAGAATTTCCTTTATTTTTCTATATTTGTACACGGAAACAGGGCATTCCAAAAAAAAAATCGTAACCGTTTCGTATGCACTTCTGAATGAATAAAAAGAGGAGCACTATAACTATTTCGCTCTCTCAGTTAACGAGCGAAACAATTACGTTCAGAAAAATATTCTGATCTGTTAACTGGAAAATGCGCATGGAATTTACATGATGGCTTAGTAATGACTAACTCGTGAACAAACACCAGATGACGCTCATACACAAACCTTACGTGGACAGACAGACAGACAGACAACTCGTCCCTCCATTACCAGTGTACAGCCTCATTATCTGTCCTCTCTTCACTGTCATTTGTCAGACTTCCATTCCTCTTGTCTGTCGCTTGGCATCTTTACCGCCTTCGTCATCTTAATCTTCACTTTCTCGCTCACTATTCCTGCACAGTTATTTGATATCTCCACTTTGTTCCTCGCCTGGTGTGTTTCTCCGTGTTGTGTCCGTCTCCTCCATCACAATGATACACGTAGTTAATGTTGGAAAGACAGCGCCTCCGAATGGTTATGATAATAGCTAACTGTGAATCTATTACACTACTGCAACTACTACTACTACTACTACTATCATTATTATCATTATCACGATTATTACCACCTACTACTACTACTAACTATTATTATTATTATTATTATCATTATTATTATTATTATTACGTTAAAAGTAAAAAAAAAGTACATTTCACTTACCTACACAAACAGCACGCACTAAAACCCTTGATAAATGTACGCAATTAAAAAAAAAAAAAAAAACATGAACAAATAAAGCAAAACAAATACAGACAACAGAACACACTAGAAAACAACTTAAGGCGGTGATAACAAAAACATGATTAACTCGAAGCAAAACAAATGCATACAAGAGAACACCCTACAAACTACACCACAAAACAACGTACACAACAAAATAAAAAAAAAAACATACGAATAATAAATAAAGCAATACTAACACACACAGGAAATCACACTAGAAAATATACACTACAAAAATCCGCTAAATAAGAAGGAAGGAAGGAAGGAAGGAAGGGTGATGTACTTCAACACTTCATCACTGCCACATACACCCTTATGAATTCACGTTCCACTTACAAACCCACAAGTGCCGGCAATACTGCACCTAATTAACCTCGTTTCTATTAGTTCTGCGTCTCCGGTGTGCCGCAAGCTGGCAGTGGAGGTGGTGGTGGTGGTGGGAGGGCGGAGGGTGACGTGGGGAGGAGAGGTAGTGGAGGAGGACGAGGGAGGCAATGGAGGAGGATGTGGGTAGGGAGAGGAGCAGGAAGCAATAGAATGAGGGAAGCAGATGTACTGACTGACTGACTGACTGACTGACCGACTGACTGGTTGACGGGTTGGCAGGCTGGGACAAAGATGAAGAAAGGCAAACTTTTGAGGAGGACGTGAGGTAGAATGAAGAATTGGAGGGAAAGGAGGAAAAAAAGGAAACATGGAAGGAAAAAGAAGAAAAAATAATAAAGAAAATGAGGGGAAAAGAAGGAAAAAGGGAAAGGAAGAAGGAAAACAAAGGAAAGAAGGGGGAAAGAAAGGAAAGAAAGGAAAAAGAAAAGATGGGAAAAAGGAAGGAAAGAAGACGAAGACGACGACGAAGAAGAAGAAGAAGAAGAAGGAGGAGGAGGAGGAGGAGGAGGAGGAGGAGGAGGGGCGGCGTGAAAGCAATAAAAGTAAAATGGTGCGTTACATTGAGCTCCGGGCCACAATTTCTCCTCGTATTTGCCAAGACTGGATGAACCCGTGACCCGCGACGGTGATAAAGATGCGCTTCTTCCTCTCTACGATGTGGTGTGTGAGGGAAGAGCTGGCGCAGTGGTACAAGTCATTATTTATTCCCTTATTGTAGTGCAGATATTTCTCTTATTTGTTAATTATCAAACTGAAATGATAATAGTAAGGCATTTTGTGAAGGGTTTATAAATAGTCCAAACTGTGACAAGGGTGTGTGGTTGTAAAGAAACGAAGTAACAGCAATAAAGATATTTCGTTTTTTCATGATGTTGACAAAGAAGCAAACAGCCATGATCACCAAATGTTCTGTTTACTTTTTTTGCATAATACAAAACATTTACGTACGAAACTTATGCTACCATAGAAAGTCTTTGCTTCTCTCTTGTGTCTCGCTACAACATTCACCAACACCTGCCATGCTTACCTGGGTAATTATATAAATCCTAAGTGACATATGCAGTCTTTCATGTTGGTAATTACTGCAAACTGTTGATTCACAGTAACAACATTATTAATCAACAAACTTCATTAATATCAAATGTTCGCTCTAATTATTTTTCTTGTCCTTAATCTCGCACGGAATTAAACAATGATTAAGTTACACTTGCTCTCGTCAATCAGTCTCACTTGGCTTCATATAAATTATGTAAATATTAATATTCTACATCCCGTGGCTTCTCGTCATTCATTGTGTACTATAAGCTTTTTAATTTAATCTTTTATCCATTGTAGTGTTTATATTAAACAAGAAAAAAATTTCCTTGAATACCTCAGGAATATACTGTAATCTGGTGGAAGTTTCTGTAATCTGGTGGAAGTTTCACGCTTATTAACAACAGTGTACCTTAAACTGTGGTGGTGGTGGTGGTGGTAGGAGTAGTACTGGTAGTGGTGTTGGGAATCAAGATGCTACCTAGTGTTGTGGTAGTAATGCTTATGGCAACAGCGTGATGTGGTAATGGTAGTACTACTGTTGGTGGCATGGTGGTGGTGGTAGTGGTGGTGGCGGTGATGAACGTTTTCTTTTCACACTCTATACTCAACTTTCCTCTTACCATCCTCCCCCCCTCACACACACACACACACACACACACAAAAGCAACAAAAGCATTACACAAAAGCAACAATAGCATTAAAGGAAGGGGAGAGAGAAAAGGCGACAGTAACATTAGAGGAGGGAGAAAGAAAAAACACTGAATCAATATAGAAAGAGAACTGTCTCCTCCGGTTTTCTCTTCTCTTCGTGGAAATAGCAGAGTTCCGGCGGAGGGCTTCAGTTTCCCCCACCCTCCCTTCCCTGTGTCCCCCGCCCGCCGCCTCCCGCCACACACACACACACACACACACACACACACACACACACACAAGAAATATGAACCAGCTTACTTTAGGAATCGGATTGTTTGGCGATAATGACTTTTCTACTTATTTATCGATTTCTTTGTTTCTTTTCTATCTTTTAGCTTTCTTCTTTTATCCTATTTCTTTATTCATTCATTTTCTTTTTTTACATATCGAATAAAGGAAAATGGAGAAAGCATTAGCTGAACCTTCATACTAAAAAACAATATTACGACTGAAAGAAAAAAAAACCTAAACTTGTACATCCAAACGATATATTGAAAGAGGTTGCCAAATAGAAAGGCCACTTAGTTAAATTTAGCTTAGTTTTTATATTCCTTTCTTAAAACAACTAACGTCAGGTAACATGGAAAACTAAAAGAATGATAGACAGTTCCAGACTTTTATCAATGCAAGGGATGAAATTAAGAAGTAATGGTACTACGAGGAAACCGAAAGAGCTCCAGAGTTTACCAGAGCAAGGAATGAAAGTGAAGAGCGAAGGTATGTCTGGAAAACCGAAAGAATTAAAATTTCCAGAGTGAAGGTACTACTGGAAAACTCGTGGACAGAATAAGAGTGAGAGAGCGTAGAAAGTTAGGCGTTTATGTAAAGGTCACGGGAGATGAAGAATAGTAAATACAGTAATAGCAGTAAGATCCACTCACTTGTATCAGCAGTGCACAAAAAAATAGCATCCTTTCACACACACACACACACACACACACACACACACACACACACACAAATAAATAAACTCCAAATAATTTTAACTTTTACCCAAAACATTTTCCGATGGACTATTTTCCACTACACACACACACACACACATTTATTTTCCTTTATTTTCACGATGAGTTCCTCCACTCACCCTCACACTCTCGTAATCAAATTGGTATGCACGAGAGAGAGAGAGAGAGAGAGAGAGAGAGAGAGAGAGAGAGAGAGAGAGAGAGAGAGAGAGAGAGAATTATTGCTTTCTTGAGTTCCAGACAATATTTCAACTTTCATTTCATCTTCTTTTTGATTTCCTTCTTACAAATAAATCTGGCAATTATCGTTCTCCTCCTCCTCCTCCTCCTCCTCCTCCTCCTCCTCCTCCTCCTCCTCCTCCTCCTCCTCCTCCTCCTCCTCCTCCTCCTCTGTTCTCTGTTCTCCTCCTCCTCCTCCTCCTCCTCCTCCTCCTCCTCCTCTTTAAGTGCTTCATCTTGTCCCTCCCCCAGATCCCTTGCTCCGCCAACTCTCGCTTTCTTATCTTAGTTTTCTTTCTTTCTTTCTCCCTGCCTTTGTTCCTCCTCCGGCAGCTAAAATTACATTTAATACAGATTAAGTCGTTGAGTAATTGCAAAATCCAGGGAAAGAATAAACTTAAATTCTCTCTCTCTCTCTCTCTCTCTCTCTCTCTCTCTCTCTCTCTCTCTCTCTCTCTCTCTCTCTCTCTCTCTCTCTCTCTCTCTCTCTCTCTCTCTCTCTCTCTCTCTCTCTCTCTCTCTCTCTCTCTCTCTCTCTCTTTCATCACTGCCGACAGACGGAATGGGGAGAGGCAATGAGTGTTGATGGGGGAATCGTGGCGAGGATGATGAGCAGAATGAGTAGAGCCACTGGGATTCTGAGGGACGTGGGGAGAGTGAGGAGAGGAATGAGGGGTGGGGAGAGTGGAGAGATGCAGGGGAGTGGCAGTGGGGTGGACAGGTGGAGAGCTGGAGTGAGTAGGTAGGACTCTGGTGTATAAGTGAAGTAAAAACGTGTTAGAAATATTTATTTTATTTTTTTTTTAAGGAATTGTTTCTTTACCAGGAATAATATGAGCGATGTATTGGCTCTCTCTCTCTCTCTCTCTCTCTCTCTCTCTCTCTCTCTCTCTCTCTCTCTCTCTCTCTCTCTCTCTCTCTCTCTCTCTCTCTCTCTCTCTTGTTTCCTTTTCCTGCTTGTGTCATTCGTTTCATTCATGCCTCTCCGTTCCTCCCCTCTTCCTCTCCTGACCAGCTTTCCACTCGTTCGTGAGAGAGGGAAGGGAGGGGAATGAGTGGAAGGGAGAGGGAAGTGAGCGGTGATGGGTGGCGGTGGGAAACAAACCGTCAAATTAAACAAAAACTATATCAAGAGTAATTACTATTGTGAGAGGAGGATATGCAGACAAAACACTCCCTCCTCTCTTTAATTCCTATCCACAAACTAGCTCTCTTTCTCTCTCACACCCAACTCCAGCCTGCCTCTAGCACGCCTGGAATTTACTGGTGCTGGCTGGCTTCAGGTTCTCAACTATACACAAAATACATGGATAAAAGCAGCCATGTATGCGTTTGGTTGCTCTGAGATTGGTCAACACGTCTCTACTCGTTTCAACAAGTTACAGCTGCTCCTCACACAGTCTTGAACTTCCACCATTCTTCAGGGTTGTATTTATAGCTGCTTCTCATTCAGTCTTGCCCTTCATTATACTTCAATACATGATGGAGATAGGAAGAAATTGGTTCTCAAATAGAGTGGTAGATGAATGGAACGAACTCGGTAATCAAACTGTTAGTGCTAAGACGTTAGGGAGATTTAAAAGGAAATTAGACAGATTTATGGATGGGGATGATAGGTGGAAATAAGGTAGGTATATTTTATACAGGGACTGCCACGTGTAAGCCTGGTGGCTTCTTGCGGCTTCCCTTATTTCTTATGTTCTTATTTTCTTACTTTAGTTATTATAGAAACAATTATTAAAAAGTACCATATATTCTTACCGTGACGAATAAACAATTTTCCCCTGTCACTTTCCCCTTTCAATATAACATACTCCGTTCTCAGAGTGACGTTATCGAGTGGTGTTGAGTGAAGAAAAGGTGGACGAGAGTATCAAGACTTGTGGAGCTTAGAAAACAAGGCAGTGGAGCATGGAAGGGGTAGGACCAGGAGCAGTATTCTGAAAGGCTCTGCTTTCTCACTATGACTATTTTCAAAGACCACAAATGTGATTAGCCGGGTTCTCAAGAATGTTTCTCCAGTTAATAATGTAGAAACCTTGTTAATCTGTCACTAGGACCTTAAAAACACCCTTAAAATTTTGTTTAACAATCTAGAACCTTTGGAAACTAGTCAGGGTGCAGCGCAGAAAGCTTTTAGAACTATTATTATCCCTGGATTAATTAATGATTTGGAATGGAGACAGCGAAGGGCGAGGAATGAATGCTACAAGAGGTGAAAGGTTGAGATACAGAAGTGTTCGGGTGTGAGAGGCTGGAAAGGAGAGAAAGGAGAGAGAAACACAACATGGAGAGGAGATATACCAAGTACAAAGGGGAGAGGTCTCAGCTTGAAGGGATAAAAACTTGAGGTACTAAAATGTTCAGATGTGAGGGGCTGGAAATGCAAAAGGATAAAGAAATCAGACAAGAAGAGAATGGAGAGAGGAGGTATAGCATGCACAAAGAAAGAGCGAATGGAAGACGTCTTAACTTGAAGGAATGAAAAGTTGAGATACTAAAATGTTTGGCTATGAGTGAGTGTGCATAAAGGATAGAGAAATAAAACAAGATGAGGAAGAAGAGATGAACTATAGCAAATATAAAGAAGCAGAGCAAAAGGAAAAGGTCTTAGCATGAGGGGATAAAAGGTTGAGGTACTAAATGCTCGGCTATGAGGAGCTGGTAATGGTAGAAAGATAGAGAAATGGAACAAGATGAGGACGGGGAGAGGAAGTCTAGCAAATATAAAGGAGAACAAAAGGAAGAGGTCTTAATTTGTAGGGAAGATATGCTAAGATACTGAAGTGTTCGGGTTTAGGTGACTGTGCATGATGGATAGAGAAATAGAACAAGATGGAAAATGGAAGTAAAGTACGTACAAAGGAGAAAAAAGGGTTGAGGATATGAAGACAGCAAAACAGAAGGGGAAAGAGAGAAAGAACAATCATCTATTCTTTACCTGCCTCCCCTCCCTTCCCCAGCCAGGAACAAAAGGTGAGGAGCGGAGGGGAAAAAGGAAACCTGGAGGTGAGGGAAGGGTCTGCGAAATGAGACCTGAAGATTATGGTAGGGTGTGGCAGGTGCGGGATTAGAGGGAAGGAAGGTAAATGGGGAAAGTGGCGAGGGGTGAATATGAAGTAGTAGTTGTAGTGGTGGTGGTGGTGGTAGTAGTTGTGGTAAGTAGTGATAGTTATGGTAGTGGTGGTGGTGGTGGTGTTGGTAGTAGTAGTAGTAGTAGAGTGATGATGATGGTGGTGGTGGTGGTAGTGGTGGTGACAATCGTAGCAGTTGTATTAGTAAAAATAATAAAAGTAGTAAGAAGAAAATTAAACAAAAACAACACCAACAACAACAACAACAACAAGTAACAGTAGCAACATTAACAGCAGCAGGTAGCAAAAGGAAGAATTAAGTGGGGAAAAAAAAATCTGAGGGAGCAAAGGGGAGGCGAAAAGAGAGAGAGAGAGAGAGAGAGAGAGAGAGGAGAGAGAGAGAGAGAGAGAGAGGAGAGAGAGAGAGAGAGATAGAGAGAGAGGAAAGAAGAAGGAAAAAGATAACAATTTTCTGCAGTTTGCTATGGTAATATGAAGGCGCGGGGCAACAGAGTGGATAAAGGTACAGAGGGGAGAGGAGATTGCTCTGGGGACAGTACGTAAACATGTAAATTGGAGGGGAAGAGGGGAAAGAGTAAATCGCAGTGCTGGCAGAGTAGCTACTGTTGTGGAGTGGAAGGAGGAAAACGTTTGCAAGTGGAGAAAAAAGCAAGAAAGATGCTGTGTGATGAGATGAAGTAAAGGCTGTGTTGGGTGCGTTGGAGGAAGGAGTAGAGAAGTGCTGTGATGTTTTTATGTTTTTGAATGGACGTGGAAGAAGTACTGGGCTGGGAAAGAGAAGAATGTTCTGCTGAGTAAAGGGAGTCTGGGTCTAATATTAGATGTAGGAAAGAGATGAGATAAGAGGTGCTAAATAGACGTTAGGAAGGGCTGCAATATCAGGTGTGTGGGGAGAATATGGCTGGATGCTGTGCTACTGTGGGCACGAAGAGGAGGAGGAATAGAGAGCAAGATGATGATGATGGAAGATAGTGGAAATATTTGAGGGTGTCGTGATGTTTTGGATGGAAGAAGTGATGTGCTAGAAAAGAAGAAGGTGGTCTGATAGTTAAGTATAGTAAGGAAGAGAGGGAAGGAGTTATGCAGTATTAAGTTTTTTTGATAGGAAGGGTTGCAGTGCTTGGTGTGTTGGGAGTGTTACTGTGCTTGGATATGGGAGGATGCAGTGTTAATGTGTGCAGGAGGAGAGGGAGGAGAAGAGGAAAGGAGTTAGTGGTGTGTGTGTGGTGTGCGTGTAGCTGGTGCTGACGCGGCCACATTCTCACCATTGTTGGCCTCGAGATTTGCCTGAAGAGTCCTTGTGCCTCCTTGTGCCACTGCCCTTAACGGCCCTCCTTCCCCAACCTCTCCAAACACACACACACGAATAACATCTTGTAGAAGGGTAACAGTTGAGCCCAAAACAAACACAAGAACGTAAGGAAAACTAGAAAAAAATAAATAAATAATAAAATGAATAAAAAAATCAATAAATGTTAAAAATCCAAGATTAAAAAAAGAAAAAGCTAAACACTGAATAATAATAAACGGAAAACTATGAAACAAATAAAAAAAAAAAACAAAAGCCAAAACTAGTAAAACAGAAAAGACACTATAACACACACACACACACACACACCTGGAGCGCCCGACCAATACATTACGAAGGCTTTAAAGTCAATCTTCCCGCCTTCGTTTCCTGCCGCCGCGATTCACTCCGTTCATACCGACCAGCTGTTTCATCAAACCAAACAAAGGACATCCCTCTCCCCTCCTTCCCTTCACCGAGGCCTCCCTTCCCTCCCTTCACCTCAGAGGGCGTGATTGCCATAGTTTAAGTCAACTGAACCGTGACCTGAGGCTGAATGCTCTGATGAATACAATAAAGGAGGATAAGATGGATCACTGGATTGCTGGCTCGGTGAGGGAGTCTTGGCTGTTAACATCACACGAGTCTTGGTGCTGTCTGTCTATTCTGCTGTTAACATCACACGAGTCTTGGTGCTGTCTGTCTATTCTGCTGTTAATATCACACGAGTCTTGGTGCTGTCTGTCTATTCTGCTGTTAACATCACACGAGTCTTGGTGCTGTCTGTCTATTCTGCTGTTAACATCACACGAGTCTTGGTGCTGTCTGTCTATTCTGCTGTTAACATCACACGAGTCCTGGTGCTGTCTGTCTATTCTGCTGTTAACATCACACGAGTCTTGGTGCTGTCTGTCTATTCTGCTGTTAACATCACACGAGTCTTGGTGCTGTCTGTCTATTCTGCTGTTAACATCACACGAGTCTTGGTGCTGTCTGTCTATTCTATCTTTTTCTGTTTGCTTCTTTTCCTCTTATCTCTCTCTTAGGCTGTCTATGCTCCAATTCCGTGTAGCATCATCCAATTATATATCTTCTATCTGTTTCTGCTTGTTTCTCCTCTCCTCTCTCTCTCTCTCTCTCTCTCTCTCTCTCTCTCTCTCTCTCTCTCTCTCTCTCTCTCTCTCTCTCTCTCTCTCTCTCTCTCTCTCTCTCTCTCTCTCTCTCTCTCTGTGCGCGCGCTAATCCCGCGTCGCGTCACGCACTTACACAGCTGGCTTGACTACAGAGCTGCCATGGATTTCCTGAAGCCTCGTATTTTTAAACGTTTTGTTCCTTCATTGGGATGCTTTTCAAAGGCTACGAATACATTGATGATTAGTTGGATCGGGTTCTCATGGACATTTTTTTTTCATGTGCGACGCAAAAATCATTGTGTTGAAGTACTACTGGAATCATCAAAGGACCCTTGAAAACTCCAATAACTTCAACTAGAGCGTGTCAAAAGTAGTCAAATTTCGAAGACAAAAAATTGAGAATACGGTGACATGCAACAGTGTAGAGCCACAGGTATCCACAGTCAGCGATGGCGAAGGGAAAAATGAAGGAGGAGGCAACCTAAGCAATACCTGATGTGAATTATAGTTGAATAAAAAACTCCCCAAAAAACTTAACAGTTCTCTGTTGTTTCATAATCTCCGGTGTATGCAACTATTCATATAAAAGTTTAGTGTCTTCCTTTTTAGTATAAGCATCTTTGGAACACGTACGTATTACCACCGATATTTAACACCGGTAAACACGAGTATGATAAAAAAAAAAAAAAAGTACGTTGGTGTTATCATAGGACTTTTTATCCAAGGTAATGTCCATGCTGCTGGCAAAATAGTGCCACACAACTGAGAAAAAGATATATATACTCGTATGGGCAGGAGACATTTTTTTATACACGTTTGGTTGAAAATAACGGCAAGCTCAGAATTTTGTAATTTCTGTTAAATTCTCTTTTTTCCTTAAAAGTCTTTTCTTTCAGATGGTTCTTTGAGGCACCAGATGCGAGGTGGTAGCCGAGACGTGTGGACAATTTCATCGTTGTCATGCCGATATAGGTGGATAGTAGGGCTTCACTGTTCCCTCGTTTGCTAGTAAACTTATACACGACGTGGGGAATGCTGTAATTGTCCTTTCGTCTCTGCGGAGCTATTACGTATAGGAGTAGGTGGCTGGAGTTCTTGCTATAATTATAAGACGGTAATTTTTCTTTCTCGAGGGGGTCTTGACACGATTCCACCCGAGCGAGCGTTAATTAGCCTTTGTCTGTCTGATACGAGATCTGATACGAGGACTGATACAAGGCCTCTCTAAGCTGCGACCAATGAATGTAATCAATACCATACTTACACAAACAACTGAATAGGACTCTCTCTCTCTCCTCTCTCTCTCTCTCTCCTCTCTCCTCTTCTCTCTCTCTCTCTCTCTCTCTCTCTCTCTCTCTTTCGTATCTCTCATCGACTCCCCGCCGTCAGTACTCCTCCTCCTCCTCCTCCTCCTCCTCCTCCTCCTCCTCCTCCTCCTCATCATCATCATCATCATCATCAGGAATAACACGCTCTGATCGACTTTTCATGAACCTTCCTCTTAATTAAATTCTGTAACCCAAATAATTATTGATCCACAAAGTTCCATCGTGTTGCCCCTCATGCTCATCCCCACCTTTCCTCCTCCTCCTCTTCCTCTTCCTCCTCCTCCTCTTCTAATTCATCTTCTCCATCCTACATCGACTACCTTCCGCTTTCCTTAAATTTCCTCTTCGTACTTATTACCTTCATCCCTCCCACCCTCTTTTTCGTTCCAACTATTTTTTTTTTTTCTTCATTTCTGTTTCCTTACCTCCCCTCAATTTATTCTTCCTTTATTTTGTTCTGTCTGCATTCTTACTGTCACTTCTCCTTTCCTTCACCACACCTAAACTCACCTGACGTATTCACAAACACACACACACACCTACACACACACACCACACACTTGCAAGCTCAGTATTACCCTCCTTGCCTGTTACTTTGTTGACCGAGGGTTGGCCCACTCAGGTCACGAAGCTTTCCAGTAATGAGTAAACTAAACTGCCCACCATTAATAAGAGTGAGGGTGTGTGTGAAAAGTCGAACAGTCTCTGCTCAGTCATCTGCACACTATAGCTCACTACGGGAAGAAGACAGCTGGAGACAAGGAGAGTCGCACTGGTTCTCGAGACTAGTATGACACACCCCTATACGTAAGGAGGGAGAGAATGAGGAATTAAGAGGAAGAAAAGAGGAGAAGAGGAAGAGAAAGAGAAAGGATGCACATTACTCGGAACGGATGTGAGAAAGACAAAAATATCTTGTACAAAAATGTGTATGAGAGAGAGAGAGAGAGAGAGAGAGAGAGAGAGAGAGAGAGAGAGAGAGAGAGAGAGAGAGAGAGAGAGAGAGAGAGGCAGAGGGAGACAGGCAGAGGGAGACGGAGACCAACAAATAGACAGAGGGAGGCAGAGAGAACCGGAGATAGACAGAAATAAGAGAGGCAGAGAGACAGAGACAAAGACCCATTCAACTCTTTCAAATGGAGGTTAACACACCCTCGACTAGTAACACGCCTTCGAATAGAAATTACGTATAAAGAAAAAAAAATCAACACCTGTCAGGCTCTAAATACAGCACAGGTGAGGCGGCGGTGGAGGGGAGCAGAGGGAGGGAGGCGAGGTGGGCTGAGAGGCGGTAGTTAGTTAAAACGGTGCTCTCCCTCAACCTGATGCGCCTATACGCGTCCCGCTACTCAGAAATATGGGGGTGTTAGGTTAAATGAGAGTCCAGGAGGAGGAGAGAGAGAGAGAGAGAGAGAGAGAGAGAGAGAGAGAGAGAGAGAGAGAGGAGAGAGAGAGAGAGAGAGAGAGAGAGAGAGAGAGAGAGGAGAGAGAGAGAGCGAGAGGAGAGAGAGAGAGAGAGAATGTAGTGGTGGTGATGATGAGGAAGGACTCAAGAGGAGGGTCAAGGAAGAGGTAGAGGAGAGAGAGATGTAGTGGTAGTGATGATGAGGATGGAACTTTAGGAAGAGGGAGAGGAGACGAAGAAGAGATACCGGTGGAGGTGATGGGAAGGAGACAAGAGGAGGGTGACGAGGGCATGAACTACACTGAAGAGTTGCCATGGAAAGAGGAAAAGGATCATTAATTCATAACGTGAGGAGAAGTATATGTAACGTATAGTGAAGGAAGATGAGGAAAGGAAGGGGAAGTTGGGTGAGATGATAAAATAATGAGATGGAGGGGAGTGAGGCGGGCAAGGTTGAAAAAATTTGAGGAGGAGGAGGAGGAGAATAGCTACGGAGGAGAAAGAGAATGATTTTTTTTATTCTTTTAATGTAGATGGGACACCGGCCAAGGGCAACAAAAATTAGAAGAAAAAAGGCCCACAAAGGTGCCAATACCCAAACAGTGCTCGCATCTCCCTCTCTTTACCATCACATCCTTCCATTACACCCACGCTAAGCCACACCAACCACACCATACACACCCAAGTACCACACCCACTAACTTTTGTATCACACACCCCAACACGTAGCCAGCACCACACCTCTATAACATACCCACCCTTGCCTCACCTTCCACCTTACCCCTCTACCACATGAACGACATCCTAACCACGCCCACACTTCTCACCTTACTCATCATGTCATCACTGCGAGACAATGTACTTTCTGGAAAAAAAAAAAACGCATTTACATAAACACTGCGTTTCCTGAAAGGGCTAAATTAACTGGGGGGAGAGAGAGAGAGAGAGAGAGAGAGAGAGAGAGAGAGAGAGAGAGAGAATATTTACTGCCACTACCACCACCACCACGCCCTCCTTCCACTTACGTAATGTTCCCACAGCCTTTAAAGACACGAGAGCGGCACATGACCTTCTATCTCGAGTCATTTTGGTGCAAGGTAGTGGTTGGCAAGCTTTTATACCCGCGTTTTGGGCTGCCCAGTCTTTAAACACCACCAAATATGTACATTTTTTTTCCTTTATGAACTTTGTAAATTCTTAAGGAAATTTATCGTTTGAGTGTTCAGGTGATAATTTTGCGACAGGTTTCATTACGTATAGCAGAAAAAGAAATACAAAGGGAAGGAAATTAGTAGCGTGTTACATTGAAGGTGATAATTTGCGACAGGTTTAATTACGGTTAACGTGCAGAATAGCTCTTTCCAACCGATGTCTTTTTTTCCTCTCTCTCTCTCTCTCCTCTCTCTCTCTCTCTCTCTCTCTCTCTCTCTCTGGATATGAATAGGATACATCCCAATTAACATCAACGGCGATTTCGATGGACGATCTCCCTTTGAGTTAGGTTATTTACATATAGCCGAAGAATTATTCAAAGGAAATATAAGTCTAGTGAAATGGATGAATGACCCAAATAATGACCATGATTCAGGAAAGAAAAACTGCGCTCTTATCCCCTAATTGCTTGTTAGCCTCCCGTGCGTCAAGTGGCCACGCGGTGGTTAATGGTGATGAAAGGCACACATCATGCCTCGGGAAAATGAAGAAGCCATGAATCACTCGCCTTATAGCTTTCTTCATCCCTCGCCAAGCCCAGCACGAGAAAGTAAAATGCAGCAGGCAACACTCGCATCCAAGTCGTAACAGTCAAAGCGTGACGTCATGCAAGTTTCTAACATAATTGCTGTGTTTATAGATTAACGCAAATAATGATATATGTAGGTATGTGCGAAATATAGCATACCATAATTGGAAAACAAGGACAAAAACCGAAACTCTTGAGGCACAAACAGACAACTCTCACTCCATTGGCACCTGCGTCTGGCCGCCATGTAAGTGAATAGACATGACACAGTGACTGCGGTGTGAATGACACCTCCGTCTATAAACCTACAGAAACATTGCAGTACAGTGTAAACATCAACACTCACTCAATCCTCCGCGGAATGCGCTGCAGCTACCCTGCCTTCGTCACCAGCTCCTCGATCAGACGCCGTGAGGAATTGCTGCCCTGCCTTGAACGCCTGAATGTAACCTCGGGTGAAGCGCACCGCGGTGGGGCTCGCAAGTCACAGGAGGGGCCACGCAGCCAATACACGTTGTTCAATCTGTGGGTCGAGCATCTCGAAACTGATTCACAGCGTAACGAGGCAGTTTGAAGCCTCAGTCCTCTTCTGCCACCTACATTCTCGAAAGTTAATAATAAAGATACTGTAGAAACGACAGAAAATAAACAACAAGAAAGAAAAGGCAAAGTGGGAGACACCACAAGGCCACAACCTGCGAATGGTGAGCACACATGTGGGATACAGACACGTGATAACATTCCCCGAGGCTCCTCACCAAGCCCCGCGGGGGAGGGCTTGTATTCGCAGGAAATTGATGCTAACGCGCCGTGATGAGCCACTAAGTAGCTCCCCATACTACCACACAAGACATGTCCTTGTAAAGCACTAATGCACTCATGGCAGCCTCCAATTCTCAAAACAGAACCCGGCCCCCTGTGTATGGGGGAGGTGGACGGCACTCCCCACAGCAGCGCCTACGTGATGGTCTTGTTGTGACAGACTGATAAGATAGGTAGTACTACGATTATTTATCAAAACTAATAATGTCTATATTTAATCTAACATGTAAGACTCGCATAAGAGAACGCCCGCCGATAACCAACTCGAGGAATGCCACACGCCGTCAAACCTGTGAGCCCAGAGACTATTTGCCAAAGCTCTCCCATGGACACAGACTAGTAGACCACCGCCAGGCACTCAGTGGAAACGCTAATTGAGAGAGAGAGAGAGAGAGAGAGAGAGAGAGAGAGAGAGAGAGAGAGAGAGAGAGAGAGAGAGAGAGAGAGAGAACTGGAGCAGGAGTGGTTCGTGGCTGAGTGAATCTCTCTCAAACACAAGAGCGAGGGACATGAGAGGGCGAGTGGGGAAGCCACCACCACCACCACCACCATCTCAGGCTTGCACACCCCACCACTGTGAACTATGCCAGCAGGGATGAGACGAAGACGTGTTCAAGTTCGCCAAAGAAATTCCGACAGTGTTAGTTCCTCGCCACCGAAGATGAAAGACAGTGGGCGAATTAAACTACGTGACTTACAAAAGTCCTCAGGCATCTGTTCTCACTATTATGTCCTTACTGTGCTGCATACAAGAGCGAAATATCAAAACCAGGTGCGTGACGCGACGCGGGATTAGCGCGCACACAGCCTGAGAGAGAGAGAGAGAGAGAGAGCGAGAGAGAGAGAGAGAGAGAGAGAGAGAGAGAGAGAGAGAGAGAGAGAGAGAGAGAGAGAGAGAGAGAGAGAGTTATATTTTTCACATATATTTAATTTACTATAATTTCTTTACTTTCTCTCTTTCATCCTTTCACTTTCATTCTTCCAAACTTAAGTAATTTTTCTTTCTTTCAGTTTTTCTTTTTTTTCTCTTTCTTTGCCTTCTCTTTCTTCTTTACAAGTTGTGCGGTCCTTTTGATCTTCCAGTCGGGATAAAACTTACAATTTAGAATGATAGAACTGCGTTTCATTTATCTTTATTATATTATGCTTCTTTTCAGTTTTCATTCCCCACAACTCCCTCCCTCCTTCCACCCCTCTCTCTCTCTCTCTCTCTCTCTCTCTTTCTCTGCAAGTTAAGACACGTAATGTTCGTGCTCATATTCCAATACTATCAAGTGTTCATAAAGACACACTAACAGAGGCAAAATTAATCTTCTCAGCATTCTCTCAATCCTTGTCGACTGTACTACACATGATCCATGATGATCCTTCGTCCAAGTTACAAATTACCAGATGAAAACATAAGATGAAGTTGGAGGGACAGACTTTCATATTTTACAGCACCGCAACAGCTAAGGCCACAAGGCGCCGGATCCTGGACAGTGAATAGTAAACTCCAATAGTGTCACGCTCACCACGCCGCTACAGAGAGAGAGAGAGAGAGAGAGAGAGAGAGAGAGAGTGATTGATTGATATTTAACCCTTTCATAGGCGATAAGCAACATTTTTACAGCACTAAAACCAATGTATGAAACTTTTATCATCATCTACAAGAAATAAAATGATAAAAAATGAGAATAGATTTTGCATTTTCTAGCCAGTACCATGTTTGGAGGTGGCTGCAGAGCAAGGAAAGAGGTCTCAGTTTGGTTAGTAATTAATGAAAGATATGCCTAAGAGCAGCGAAAGAATTTGTAGATGTGAGTTTTGAGTTGCTGCTCCGCTGACCGCTGGTGTGTGAGAAGGGAGGAGTAGGAGTATAACCTTTTTCAAAATATTTTTCTAGTCTAATTCCTTTATGGTTGTCTATACAATTACTTTTTTTTTTTTTTTTTTGTAGGGTATTCTAGACTCCTTCACAAAGTTGAGTAAAACAAAGTCATGGTAAATGAAAAGAAAGAAAATGGAGGTTATTTACAAAGATCAGGACAGGATATTTGCAAGGGTCACTATAATATTGTGGGCGTCGAGCAGCGTGGCAACGTGAGGGGTTGAGCAGCATGGCGATGAGCAATGATAACGGCCATTATTTACAAAGGTCACTATAAAATATTTACAAGGGTCACTACAGACTAAAGGCATTTGGAAGTGGCCAGAAGTCGATTAACATCCCAACATTCCACACTTACTTCCACTGTATTGACTTTTTTACCTTAATGTTAAGTCCTCTGACCTCCTTATAACCAGTTGTCAAGTTTCACGAAGACCGTCAGCATATCGGAGAGTTAAACGTTGAGAAAAAAAAAAAAAAAGCAGAAAAAACAAAGAAACACTCAAAACACCCAAATAATCCCAAAACTCCCCCAAAAGAAAGTATAAAAAAATCACCCAAAAACACCAAAACACAAAAGTGACTACAGTGAATTACTTATTGACTGTGAATGTACAGGTGGGCAGTGGCGGGCGTGCAGGGGCGTGCCGAGAATATAGGCGTTTGGAGGCACATTAGAAGGTCTTGCCCATTCCCCACACGAAGTTCCAGCACGCAGCGGCCATTACGGGTGCTTAGTGCGCCGGAGAATTACACTCCCTGCCGGTAAACAGACTCATCTTGTAATTCCCTCCACTCATGTCTGTGTGTAAAAGCTGCCATCGATCTAAGCTTGTAAGACTGGTCACATTTAGTAGTTTTTTTTTTTTTTATTATTTATTATTATTTATTATTATTTATTTATTTACTTTATTTCATCTTATGTAATTTGCTTGTTTTTTTTATCTATTTATCTATTTTATTTTCTCTTTTTTTTATTTGCTTACATATTGACTCATTCTTTATTTTACTGCATTTTATTCATTTTACTTGTTTATTAATCTATTTGTAGAGGCCGATGTGACTCTCGTGCGTAATACTGACAGCGTGTGGCGAGGCGTGCTGAGAGGCGCACATAGTCGTGGTGCGTGTGTCTGCCGGTAATGGAGGCAGAGTGTGTGTGCAAGTTGAGAGGAGTCCTACCAACCACCGCTTGAAGTGTCGCCCTCAAGATGCAGACTGATCGCTATAGCAAAATCTGAGCAAGCTTCAGTGCATACACACATCTCTCTCCAGTCCGCAGTAACTATAACCAACATAATTACCGAGCAATAATCAGGACAAAATTACCCGTGTGGAGCAGAAACAAGTGAAGTGACGATTATGATATCTGTATGCACCGGCTAACACGTATACACGAACATCACCTGACATAATTACAGGTATGGAGGCTTGCTTGCGTCACACTGCATGCACGTCACCAACAAGCAGGAGGCGTGCACTTTATGAGTCTCTGCCAGCAAGTGGAATAGCAATACTAAGCAATACTAAGCAATATTAAGCCGAATAGCAATACTACACGCAGACAGAAGACTCCCCTTCCTGAGATACAGACAGGAAAGAAGACTGACATGCTAAGGTGACACAGAGGAAAAAGAAAGAGAGGGAACCTAACATAGGACTCTTATGTGTCCCCTTCCCTCTTTTTACCAGGGCAGGGATCAAGAGGCTAAAAGAGTGGGAGGTTAGGGGGAGTAAGCGAGGAGGGAAGGGATGAGAAGAGGGAGGTAAGGGGAAAATAGAATAAAAGGAAGAGTATAAACAGATAGAAGAGGAGGAGGTTCAAAAAAGCAAGGAAACATGAAGGAGAGGAGAGAAACTGAATAAGAAGAAGGAATGGGAGAGAAAGTCAATAGAAAAGGGAAAAAATGAAGGAGAAAGGCAAAGAAAACAATGAAGAACAGGAGAGAAATTAAATAAAAAATGGGAGAGAAAGTAAGGAGGAAAGGGAAAAAAAGCGAAGGAAGGAGGCAAAGAAAAACAAAGTAAAAAGAGAGAGGAGGAGGGAGAGAGCATAAGAACATAAGAAATAAGGGAAGCTGCAAGAAGCGGCCAGGCTTACACGTGGCAGTCCCTGTATGAAACACACCTACCTATTTCCATCTGTTATCCCCATCCATAAACTTGTCTAATCTTCTCTTAAAGCTCTCTAGTGTCCTAGCACTAACTACATGATTACTGAGTCCGTTCCACTCATCTACCACTCTATTTGAGAACCAATTTTTTCCTATCTCCTTCCTAAACCTAAATTTTTAAGCTTGAACCCGTTATTTCTTGTTCTACCCTGGTTGCTGATCCTAAGAATTTTGCTTACATCTCCCTTGTTATAACCATTATACCACTTAAAGACTTCTATCAGGTCCCCTCTTAACCTACGTCTCTCTAGAGAATGTAAATTTAACAGCTTCAACCTCGCCTCGTATGGAATACTCCTCATCCCCTGTATCCTTTTAGTCATTCTTCTCTGTACTGACTCTAATAGACCTATATCTTTCCTGTAATGTGGGGACCAGAACTGCACAGCGTAGTCTAGATGAGCACAGCGTAGTCTAGATGGGACGAAGAGGAAGCTAAAAAAAGAGAGGGTAAGTAAATGGAGTAATGTAAGGAGAAAAGAAGAGGAGAGAAATTAAATAGAAGTGTGAGGGAGGAGGAAAGAAAGCAAGGAAAGGAAGAAAGAAGAGGAGGAGGGAGGCAAGAAAGAAAAAAAAAGACGCAAGAAGAGGAGACACAGAATAGCGAGGGAGAGTGAATGAAACAATGTAAGAAGGTAAATAAGAAGAAAAACAGAAGAGAAAAAGAAGGGAAGAAGAAAGAAGGCAAAAGGAGGAGGAGGAGGAGGAGGAGGAGGAGGACGAAAGGCAACACATAATAGCAAGTGAGAGTAAATGAAGCAATGCAAATAAGGTAAAAAAGACAAAAAAGAAGAAAAACGAAGGGAAAGAGAAATAAGGCAAAAGGAGGAGGAAGGACGAAATGTAAGGATTACGAAGACGAAGACAAGGAGCAGGAGAGAAGAAAAAACGTAAAAAGAAAGAATGAGAAGCTAAGAGAAGAAAATGAGGAGAGGAGGAAGAGGAAATGAAGAGAATAGAGATAGAAGAGAAAGAGAAAGGATGCACATTACTCGGAACGGATGTGAGAAAGATGAGAGAGAGAGAGAGAGAGAGAGAGAGAGAGAGAGAGAGAGAGAGAGAGAGAGAGAGAGAGAGAGAGAGAGAGAGAGAGAGAGTATTACAGCGTGTGATCCTACTAGCTTAAGTTTCCAGCCAACACACACTTAAAAATATATATATACACACACACACACACACACACACACACACACACACACACACACACACACACACACACACACAGTTCCTAGGGTGAGGTACTGGAAAGCCCTAAAAGACGGAGAAGGAGGAGGAGGAGGAGGAGGAATACAAAGGAATGCAAAGGAAGTCCAAACAGCAACAGACCTTGAGGTTCTTACTATAGGCTGTTTGGGTAACTATTCTACTCTAACTATTAGTGAGAGAGACAGGATAGAAACAGGAGAAGGCTCCTCCCCCCACTCCATCCCTCCAGCTGAAGCTGACCGGAAAAGGGAAATGATACCATGTCGTATAGCAAAACAACATGAAATTTGAGAGAAAAGTAAGATAGATGAGGTCTACTTCTAGTACATACAATCTACATACAATCCTAACATTTGTGTCATCTGCAAGGACTCGATTCCTTTTACCATTGCTGTGATGGGGTCAGCAGTAAGTCGCCAAGGAACAAGCCATCACTAAGGTCTTTGTTACATAACAACTGTTTGCCTTCCTTAATAAAATATATCCCCACCAAGTGACAGATAGTACGGAGTGAACGTGTTCGTTATTCACACATGAACAATGACAACCGGGGATTAGTTTCTAGAGACTTGCCAAGACGGGCTATACATGAGTCAACAGTGCCTGGCTTAACGACGCTTGATGGAAGACAATTCCAGATATTTATGACACGAGTGAAGAAGAAATATTTGGCTTCATTTGTTTGAAATCGCTTACCTGTTAATTCGAAAGCCATTGTTTCTTGTAACATTAGAGTGGCTGAGTGTTAGGAAGAGTTCAGGTCTCATATTTGTGAAACCCTTAAAAATTTAGCAAAGCAATATTAGATTCCCTCTTAGTCTGCATTTAGATAAGGAGAATAGATTTAGTTCTTTAAGGTGCTCCTCGTAGGGCTTATTGTGAAGTCTTGGCATCATTTTTGTTACTCTACGTTGCTTTTTTTCTTATTTCTCAATATCCTTTTTGTAGTATGGCGACCAAAACTGTACGTTGTATTCAAGGACGTACGAGTGAGTTGTACAAGGCCAAAATGATTTTCTCTGATTTGAGGGTGAAAGATCTTCCTATGAAGCTTATTAATATATTGGCAGTTTGAGCGGCTTCAGTGCAATGTTTGCCTGGTTTAAGATCTGTTGACACAAAAACTCCCATCTCTTTTTCTGCATCCACACTTTTGATGGGGGTGCTACCCATTTTATAACTACAATACAGATTTTATATATATATATATATATATATATATATATATATATATATATATATATATATATATATATATATATATATATATATATATATATATATATATGTTTCTTAATTTGTAAAAATTGCCCTTGAATAGTCGGGTACAAATAGTCGGGTACAAATACAAAATCTGATATATTTTCACCTCTTGTTGGATGCAGTACAAGTTGGTGTAGACTCCTTTCCTGTAAAAGGAGGAGGAGGAGGAGGAGGGGGAGGAGGAGGAGGAGGAGGTGAAGGAGGAGGAGGAGAAGGAGAAGGAAAAAGAGGAGGAGGAGGAGGAGGAGGAGGAGGAGAAGGAGGAGAAGGATGGTGTAAGGTAAAGTCTCCAGAGGAATAAATAACACAAGGGTCAGAAAATAAAAATAAATAAATGAGGAAAGACTGACTCGTGCAAAACCTGTTCAGAATGTTTGCTCTCTCTCTCTCTCTCTCTCTCTCTCTCTCTCTCTCTCTCTCTCTCTCTCTCTCTCTCTCTCTCTCTCTGTACCCCAGTAAATTGCTGGAGTGGACACATTTTGAGGGTTGGAAGTCAGGTAAAGCCAATACCTGCTTAGAGCGATTTTTCGTTTAGTGAACCAAACTTTTCCGCTCTGTTTACTGGTGGTGCTTTTACGAGGGGAGGCAGGAAAGGAAACAGAGAAAGGGGGAAGAGGGATAACTGTGAATAACGAAGGAAGGAGGAAGCAAAGTAAAGTTAGGAAGAGGCTAAGGGGCAGGATGGGTTGAAAACGAGATGAATGGAGTGAAAGTTTATGAAAAGGGTGAATTACTAGAAGGGAAAAGGATGTGAGAAAGGGAGGTTGGGGATGGAGAACAGTGGAGAAGTGAAGATGTGATGGTAGGAATGAGAAAGAAATAGTTGATATGATGTATAGATCGATAAATGAATGGATGGATACATACATACATGCATACATACATACATACATACATACAGAGAGAGAGAGAGAGAGAGAGAGAGAGAGAGAGAGAGAGAGAGAGAGAGAGAGAGAGAGAGAGAGAGAGAGAGAGAGAGAGAGAGAGAGAGAGAGAGAGAGAGAGAGAGAGAGAGTGTGTGTGTGTGTGTGTGTGTGTGTGTGTGTGTGTGTTACAGCCGTATATGAACATGCAATGATAAATGAAAAAAAAATATTATATCACGAATTTGCTAATATTTTGGGATATAATTAAATTTACCAGCGTGAGAGAGAGAGAGAGAGAGAGAGAGAGAGAGAGAGAGAGAGAGAGAGATGACTGATATGAGTAATGTATTGTCAAGGACCAATGATTATATATATTTTGGATCAGCAAATATTCTGAACTCATATATATTTCGTAAACCAACACGTGTTTGAAATGACACATTAATAGCTCACCGGCAGCAGATCAATACCCAGAGCAGTGACCAATTAAGGAGAGGGACAAACGGGTCAATAGATGGAACCATTAGGGGAACAGTAAATAGATGGCATAGTAAAGTAAACACGTAGGCTGACGGTGGCCAGAGAGAGAGAGAGAGAGAGAGAGAGAGAGAGAGAGAGAGAGAGAGAGAGAGAGAGAGAGAGAGAGAGAGAGAGAGAGAGAGAGAGATGGAAGAGTAGGTAACGTGAATACTGATAGATTATACATTCAAATTTCCTGATTCATATAGAGATAAGTTTTGCACGTTAGTTCAGAGTCTATGCGTCATTATTACCAATTCAGAACCTCTACCCCTCATTTCAAACTATCATTATCGGCATCATCATCGTCAGTAGTAGTAGTAGTAGTAGTAGTAGTAGTAGTAGTAGTAGTAGTAGAAGTAGTAGTAGTAGTAGTAGTAGTAGTAGTAGTAGTAGTAGTAGTAGTAGTAGTAGTAGTGATGGTTACTGTTGTTGTTATTGTTGTGGTTTTTGTAGTAGTAGTAGTAGTAGTAGTAATACTAACTTATAACCTGACATTGTTCATCCAATATACATGTTCCTAACTCGTACTGAAGTGTTGATCTGAAGGAAGCCCCTCTCACCTCCTCACTCTCATAGCGACATTTCTATCTTTACTTGTTTTCTATTGCACCTCCTTTCCTCCTCCTCTCCTCTCCCCTTCTCATAACTCCATTTCTACCACTCCTTACCTGCTCTTGCTCCTCCTCTTTCTCTATTGTTCCCCCCTTCGCTTTTTTTCTTTTTCTTTTTTTTAGTTTCTGTTATTTTAGCTTCTCTTTCCTCTAAGTTTTAATATTCTCGTTTTTTTTTTCTCTCCTTTCCTCTCTTCTGCTTCCTTCTTTGCTTTCATTTCCTATCTTCTATCTTCCTTCTTCCTCCTTCTTATCTTTTATACTTCATTATTTCTCTCTCTCTCTCTCTCTCTCTCTCTCTCTCTCTCTCTCTCTCTCTCTCTCTCTCTCTCTCTCTCTCTCTCTCGTTGAGCTTATTCTCTTTATATTTCTAGAATAGTTGCTACTACACACATACACACACACACACACACACACACTCTCTCTCTCTCTCTCTCTCTCTCTCTCTCTCTCTCTCTATGGGAATGGGAATGAGCAAACTTCCTCCGGGAATAGGGTCTATCAAGACGTAAGGAATTGGTCATCCAACTTTCCGTACCAAATCACAAGAGAGAGAGAGAGAGAGAGAGAGAGAGAGAGAGAGAGAGAGAGAGAGAGAGAGAGAGAGAGAGAGAGAGAGAGAGAGAGAAAGGGAAGAAGGAAAATTGATTCTTTCTCTGTCGTAAATTTCTAATCCACACACATTTACGAGGCAATGGAGGAAGATATATTCGCTCTCTCTCTCTCTCTCTCTCTCTCTCTCTCTCTCTCTCTCTCTCTCTCTCTCTCTCTCTCTCTCTCTCTCTCTCTCTGCTGCTTCTCTCAAAAATTTTCATGTTTCTCCTTATTTTTTGTTTTTTTTTTGTTTTTATCGTTCTTGGTGATGTGTGTGCATGTTTGCGTACATATTCCTAACACAAAAGTCATCAAGAGCAGCCATTTCTAATCTCTGTAAACAACAACAACAACAACAACTACTACTACTACTACTACTACTACTACTACTACTACTAGTAGTACTACTACAACAATAATAGTAATAATAAACAGATAACCTATTAGCTAACAATCAAACTATCGAACTAACCATTTATATTATACGACACAAGGAAATAAAAAATAATAACATTTCATCTCACATCACAAACCAACATAGCAACCCAAAATAATACAAAATTACAGCGGTAGTCTATATATTTTTAGTTTACCCTAATATACTCCCGTTTTCTCTCCCACGGTCAGCTCTGAAAGCGGCGCTCCTCATCCAGCGGTGGTACAGGAGATACTGCGCCAGACTGGAGATACGGAGGCGCTACACGTGGACCATCTTTCAGTCCATCGAGTATGCAGGGGAACAGGATCAGATGAAGGTGAGAACGTGAACTGGTGCGGTGTGTGATGCTTTGTAAGGATGACGATGGGCTAAGGATACGTGAGGAAGGAGGCAGAAGGGAAGGTTTGCACGGATTTCAATGGATAAGTTATAGACGGAAGATGAAGATGGAAATATAAGAACATAAGAGAATATGAAGAATAAGGAAAGCTGCAAGAAGCCATCAGTCTTTAATGTGACAATCTCTGCATGAAACACGTCTAACTATTTCTTCTTATCATCCTTATCATTATTTGGAGGTCAATAATAGCGAAGGAGTTAATAATATCGAAAAAACATAAGGGAATATTTAGACAAACATAACTTGATAAATGTAATCACAGCATGGGCTTCACGAAAGGGAAGTCTTGCCTGACGAACTTGTTAAGTTTTTACAGTAAAGTGTACGAGGCAGCAGATAATGGTGATAGTTATGACATCTTATATCTGTAAAGCGTTTGACAAGGTTCCCCATCAGAGGCTCCTGAGAAAGGTTAGGGCACACGGGATAGATGGGAAGGTGTTAGGCTGGATAAGATCATGGCTAAGCGACAGGCGACAGAGAGTTGTAATAAACGGCTCTAAATCCAAGTGGGATGCCATAGGGATCAGTATTAGGGCTATTGTTGTTTTTAATATATATCAATGACTTGGATAGCGGAATCAGTAGTGATGTTAGTAAATTTGCGGATGACACAAAGATACGTAGATTAATTAGATCAGAATCGGATACCATCGCCTTGCAGGCAGATTTAGATAGGATGAACGAATGGACGGACATATGGCAAATGCAGTTTAATATCAATAAATACAAAGTACTTAGCGTAGGTAGAGAAAATCTACACAGTAGGTACACAATAAACAACGAAACTATGGTAGGTACAGGGTACCAAAAAGATTTAGGAGTTATAGTTAGCTCTGAACTCCGTCTAGGAAAGCAATGCATAGAGGCCAGAAACAGGGCAAATAGGGTATTAGGATTATTTCTGAGGAGTGTTAAAAGTAGAAGGCCTGAAGTTATTAAAGTTATATTTGGCGCTGGTCAAACCTCATCTAGACTACACTGTGCAGTTCTGGTCCCCACATTTACAGGAAGGATATAGGTCTATTAGAATCAGTACAGAGGAGAATGACTAAAAGGATACAGGGGATGAGGAGTATTCCTTACGAGGCGAGATTGAAGTTGTTAAATTTACATTCTTTAAAAAGACGTAGGTTAAGAGGGGACCTGATAGAAGTCTTTAAGTGGTATAAGGGTTATAACAAGGGGGACGTAAGCAAAATTCTTAGGATCAGCAACCAGTACAGAACAAGAAATAACGGGTTCAAGCTTGAAAAATTTAGGTTTAAGAAAGAGATAGGAAGAATTTGGTTCTCAAATAGAGTGGTAGATGAATGGAACGGACTCAGTAATCAAGTTGTTAGTGCTAAGACATTAGGGAGCTTTAAGAGAAGATTAGAGAGATTTATAGATGGAGATGATAGGTGGAAATAGGTAGGTATATTTCATACAGGGACTGCCACGTGTAAGCCTGGTTGCTTCTTGCAGCTTCCCTTATTTCTTATGTTCTTATCCTCATCCATAAATCTATCTAATGTTCTTTTAAAAGCTCCCTAATGAGTCACTACAAACAACCTGAGTCTATCCCATTCATCTACCACTCTGTTTGAGAACCGATTCCTTCCTATCTCTTTCTTAAATCTAACCAAGCTTGAACACATAATTTCTTATCCTATCTTAACCAATGACCCTAAAAAATTCGCTTATATCACCCTTGTTACATCTCCTATACAACTTGAAAACTTCTATACCACTTAACGACCTATGTATCTCTCTTAAAGACTGAGGTAAAAGAGTAATAAGGGTAAGTTAAGGGAAACGGTAAAGTGAAAGTGTATAGAGAGATAAGGATGGGATGAAAACTTGTACTTTACTCAGATGTTAAGGAAGGTATGTTAATTGAGAGCAGGTGGACACAGGACGGAATGGAGGATCTCTCTCTCTCCCTCTCTCTCTCTCTCTTCTCTCTCTCTCTCTCTCTCTCTCTCTCTCTCTCTCTCTCTCTCTCTCTCTCTCTACCAGCTATCTTCTTATCTGTCTCTCTATCTACCCCTCCCTACCCAGACATCCATCTGTTTTATCTCCCTACACTTTTCGCCCATCAGCAGCTGTATGTATATGTTTAAGATCACAAATGTCGTATGAACCTTAATGTTTGTTTCGTCTGTAAGTCTGTACGGTTCTGCCTGGCTGTGTTCTGTAGACATGAATATCTATATGATTATGTGTATTTTTTCGTATTGTTTGGCCTGACTAGCAATATGTTTCCTTTCTCTCTCTCTCTCTCTCTCTCTCTCTCTCTCTCTCGTCTCTCTCTCTCTCTCTCTCTCTCTCTCTCTCTCTCTCTCTTTTCGTCTATAGTTATTTTGTCATTTATTGTTACATGTTTCCTTTTGGTAATTTTTTTTTCTTCATTTATTTATTTCGTCAACTAAGCAAAAAACACTCAGACTCATTGCCCAAATCACCGTCAGTACTAGATCATTCATGTCAGTCAGAATGAGATGAGCTTCCCTGTCATTCTTTCCTCGCGTCACAGCTGTACAACTTCTTCAACGCGCTGCTGACACACATGGCCAACGGCAAGATGACGGAGGTAATGGAGGCCCTCTCGCCCCGCGCCTCGCCGACCACAGGTGTGTAATGGCAGCGGAGAGAGAGAGAGATTGGGAAGAGGATATGAGAGAGGGAGGTAATGGGCTGGGAAATTGAGGAAAGAAGGGAAAAAATAAGCAAGGAAATTATGGAGGCAGTCTGATGAGGAATGTAGTATGGATCGAGATGGAGATGAGATATTACAGGAGAGGGATAAACGTGATGAAGAAAAACAGGAGATGGAGGAAAATGTGGAAAAACAAATAACATAATGATAATATGAGAAGGAAAAGATGAAAAGGGAAAGTTAACCAGCCCAAGCTCAGCAAGTTCAAATATTCAGACGTCCTCAGTCATGCTGGTATTCAGTTCAATGTCCCTCAGTGTCTCGTCTGTACCAGTCAGTGTTAGCACCTGGCAACTCACCCTAGTCCTCGTCAACTAATACACTGAAAAGTTTGCTATAATTCATTCGCAGTTTCCTATTTACTTCGTGTTGCTTATTCACTGCACCTCTATGGATCTTTGAAAGTATCCTGCCTCGAACATGTAGCAACCACACTGATATAACAAACACCATCCACCGCATCTCTCCATCCGCCAGACGATGACGAGGACGAGATCACCACCAAGAGACTGCTGGAGGAGGCGTGGACGGAGGAGGTGCCGGTGGAGGGGAGCTACAAGGGCCCGCGCCTCACCACGCCCCTCACCACAGACTCTATCCACCTGCTCATCGAGGCGTTCAAGAAGAAGAAGGTAAGAGGGGAAATAGATGAACACATTTCTATCTGCCACAGGAAAACGAATATATACTTTCCTTTCACACTAGAGGACCATATTCTGAAACACCTCTTCGCCGTACCTCCACTACATTCAAAAGACAGGTTGAAGTTGCACAGGTTTTTACGGGTGTTTTTTTTTTACGGTTCTAGTGACAAATTAACAAGATTTCTACATTATTAACACAAGGAACACTCTTGAGAACCCGGCTAATCATCTCTGTGGTCTTTGAGAAGAATCATGGTGAGAGAGCGAGCAAAGCGTTTCAGAATACGAGCCAAGAATTAACGCTTTGAATTAACACCGCCATTTCTTCCTCATCGCGCTCCTGCAGCAGACCCTCCACGCTCGCTACGTGTACCTGCTGCTGCGTGAGGGCGTGCGTGTGTTGCGGCAGCGCGCCACCATCATGCACGCCTCCACCGCCATCTCCGGCCAGATCACCATCATCGGGGACCTGCACGGCAAACTGGACGACCTGCTCACCCTGCTGTACAAGGTGTGCGTGCCTCGACTATCTGGGCTGGTGGCTAGGTTAGGTTAGATTACATGGTTAGTGGGTGGGTGAGTAACTGTCTGGGATGGTAGTTAGGTTAGCTTAGGTTAGGTTAGGTTAGGTTAGGTTAGGTTAGGTTATGTTTTTAGTGGGTGGATGAATGACTGTCTGGGGTGGTGATTAGGTTGATTAGGTTAGGTTAAGTTACGTGGTTAGTGGGTGGGTGAGTGACTGTCTGGGATGGTGATTAGGTCTGGTTAAGTTAGGTTAGTGTGTGTTTGCCTGGGTGGTGGTTAGGTGGTTACGTGGTTACTGGGTGAGGAAGGGGGGAAGGAAGGGAGGGAGTGATCAACAGACTGATGAACTGAGTGAGTGAATAAGTAAATGAAAAAGTGAATGACTGCATGACCAATTGACTGAATGGATAGCTGACTGACTGACTGACTGACTGACTGATGTAAGGGGTGTAAGAGTGGGTCAGTGAAAGAGTGAATAAAATCAAACAAAAGTATAGCTGACTGAACGAACTAAAAAGAATCAATAAATGAATGAATGAATAAGAAATATAAAGTCATTCAACCTCCGTATAGCGTGGCTTCAGATTTCATTACGTTTATAACTGCCACCTAATTAGTAAATGACCTCTCTCTCTCTCTCTCTCTCTCTCTCTCTCTCTCCTCTCTCTCTCTCTCTCTCTCTCTCTCTCTCTCTCTCTCTGATACCCCTACAGAACGGCCTCCCCTCCTCGGATAACCCCTACGTCTTCAACGGGGACTTCGTGGACCGGGGACGCAAATCGATGGAAGTGCTGCTCCTCCTCCTCGCGCTCGTCATCGTCTTTCCCGCCGAAGTTTACCTGAACCGAGGCAACCACGAGGATATGGTAATGAACGCCAGGTGAGTGAATGAAAACGAAAGTATGAGTGATAAAAGTACAACAAAAAGATGCGTTAGGAAGTGCCAGAAAAAGAGAGAGAGTATAGAAGAGAGTAGTGGAAAGGAAGCAGCAGGGAATTATGAAGTTAGGTTTGGTTTTGTTAGGTTAGATTAGATGGTTAGTGGGTGGTTGAGTGACTGTCTGAGGTGGTGGTTAGGTTAGGTTAGGTTAAGTTTTGTTCGGTGGTTAGTGGGTGGGGTGAGTGACTGTCTGGTGTGGTGAGTGAATGCAAAGGAAAGTATGAGTGATAAAGTACTGAAAAAAAAAAAGCGCTATGGAGTGCCAGGAAAAGAGAGAAAGAGTAGAAGAGAGTAGTGGGTAGGAAGCAGCAAGAATGTAAAGGAGAAATTATGGGGTGAGAGGAATGAGAATGTTAAGAGAATTACTTAATGAAAACGGACGGAGGGGCAGGACAGGAATGTGAGGGTGAGGGGAGCCAAGATGAAGTGCCCGAGGCGAAGCTGGAAAACTGGTGGAAAGTGGGAGATGAAAGGTGTGCAGAGTGAGGGAGGGAAGGAAAAATGAGATCGAGGAACGGAAATGAAATGTAAAGCACAGAGGATAATGCAAACGAAACCTTATAGATAATGAGAAAGAGAGAGAGAGAGAGAGAGAGAGAGAGAGAGATGAGAGAGAGAGAGAGAGAGAGAGAGAGAGAGAGAGAGAGAGAGAGAGAGAGAAAGCTATTGTATACTGCTGAGGGAGGCAACAAAGAAGCACATGGTGAAGTTGAAGAACAAAAGCTTTGATGACCACTCGTGCAGTTCAGGTCGTGGAAAAGGCCGCAACAAAGCTTCAGAGACTAAGTGTGTGGGATTCGTGGAGAAGCTGGAGACAAAGCTTCAGTGATAACGTACGTACTTATGAGTGCAAAGTGTAGGTCATCATAAAGTATGGCAGGGCTTGGAAACAACGGGTCAAAGATTGATGACTCATGTGCTACGATAAGCTTGACATCAATTTTTTTTTTTTTTTTTTTTTTCGTGGGGGGTCACCTATCTCGAATCCCACCGCTGCCACCAGTATTACAATAATGTAATGTGAGACAAATGTTGACAATAGTTAATGTTTTGCAAGATATATTATCAATATAACGTAAACAGAGGTGGTCGGCCATGCTGTATTGCTGCCTACAGTCCCCCGTCTGAGGGCAAGGTCAGGTCTGACACAAGTCACAAGTGGACAAGACATATGCCCTGAGTTACCATACGCCACAACAATTTGTCACCAGCCGTATTTTTCTATCTAAAATGAAAGGTGTATTAAAGTAAAGGCGAAGGTTTCTTCCTACATGACACGATAACAAAA
>NC_087156.1:34211996-34239496 GCF_035594125.1 Scylla paramamosain | reverse complement strand
TTTCCCACGCAGCGCCTTTCCTTCTTCCGGCAAGTGAAGAGAGCGTTCATAAATATTAGCTTGATTTGGAAAGATCTCAGGGCAAGGACTGGGAGAACTAATAGGCTGAAGAATATTAGGCTGAAGTCATGGGAGTGTTAATGCAAGACACTGAGAGAAGAAATAAAAGAAGGGCAAAAAAAAAAAGATCGGCGTATTATTGGACGAAGTTTGTACTAGTATTAATGGTGGTAAGAGGGAGTGGTTAGTACAGTATTTAGTGTTATTGCTGGTACTGTTACTTTTGGTGCTCTTCTTCTTCTTCTTCTACTACTACTACTACTACTACTACTACTACTACTACTGCTACTACTGCTACTACCACTATACTACTACTACTAATACTAATACTACTACTAAATAAATACGAAAAAATTAATAACTACAATAAGTAAATATAGCATGAACACTAACAATGCCCCTCTTCGTCTCCTTCCTCCTCTTCCTCCTCCTCATCCTCATCCTCCTCCTCCTCCTCCTTCTCCTCCTCCTCCCCCCTCCTCATCCTCATCCTCCTCCTCATCCTCTTCCTTCTCCTCGTTCTCTCTTCCTTCTGCAGTGTCTCACCATCTTCTCCGCCTCGAACTACTACGAGTCTGGCAGCAACCGAGGCGCCTACGTGAAGCTGCAGGGCCCCAACTTGACGCCCCACTTCGTGCAGTACACCGCTGACCTCAGGTGGGTCGCTCTCTCTCTCTCACACACACACACATACACATACACTGACTGTCTTCAGCTTTATTTCTCTCTTCGCCGTAAAGTAACATCTCTTGGTACCTTCTATCGCTACCTTCACGTCAACTGCTTCTCTGATCTTACTAACTTCATGCCTCCCCCTCCTCACATGGCCCCGCTGCACAAGGCTTTCTACCTTCTCTCACCCCTATTCTCTTCACCTCCCTAATACAAGTGTTAACCAGTATTTTCAATCTGCCATCCCTTTCACTAGTAAACTCCAAAATTCCCTGCCTATTTATGTATTTCCCCCTGCCTATGGCTCTAACTCTTTCAAGAGAAAAGGTTCAAGGTTATAATTTTGAATAACCCTTTTGACAACTTTTTAAGATCTGGCACCTTCAGTAAGGCTTTTTTCAACGTTTTTGTTCCTTTAGTCCAGAGCCTTTCTTACATAACACACACACACACACACACACACACACACACACACACACACACACACACACACACACACACACACACACACACACACACACACACACACACACACACACACACACACACACACACACACACACACACACACACACACACACACATGGCAACCAATCCTTCACAAAAGATCCTCTCTGTCTCATCTTTACGCCTTTCCTCCATTCCATTTGGTGTTCTTACGTGGCCTTTCCTCCTCCTCCTCCTCCACCACCACCACCACCACCACCTCCTCCTCCTCTTCCAAACTTCCCTCCTCCGCCCTCCCTCTTCGCCTTTACCCTCTGCCTCATTCACTCTTCCCCTCCTCCTACCACACCTCCCCTGCTGCTGATTCCCTCTCTCTAATCCCTCCTCCTCCTCCCCCTGCCCCTCCCGCGCCAGGACAAGGAAACTCACCATCCGGGAGCGCGTGGGTCGCATGGAGACGTCTGCCTTCAGGGACCTCCGCGGCCAGATCCTCGCCTCCAGAACCAAGCTCCTTGAGGCCTTTGAGACGCAGGACAAAGAGAAGACAGGTCAGTGGCCCATCCCTCCTGCTCCTCCTGCTCCTCCTCCTCCTCCTCCTCCTACTACTACTACTACTACTACTGGTTTTCTTCCTATTCCTTAGAGTATTGTTGTTCTTCTGCCTTCGCTTGTTCTTCTTTCTTCTTTCTTTACGTTTCCTTCTTTTCTTCTTCTTCTTCTCTTCCTCCTCCTCCTCCTCCTTCGTCTATTCCTTCTCGTCCTCCTCCTACTCCTTCTTCGCTTCTTCATCCTTCTCCTTCTCTTCCTCCTCCTCCCCCCTCCTCCTACTCCTTATCCTTCTCCTACTCCTACGCCTACTTCTCTTCATGTTGATTCTCCTCCTCCTCCTCCTCCTCCTCCTCCTCGTGACCTTATGTTACGGACAGGGAGAATGTTCCCGACTTCTGTTTGCTATTATTATTATTGTTATTATTATTATTGTTATTATTATCATTATCATCATTATTATTATTATTATTATTATTATTATCAATTATTATAATTACTATTACTGAGAGAGAGAGAGAGAGAGAGAGAGAGAGAGAGAGAGAGAGAGAGAGTACTATAACCATTGTATTCTCTGAATATCCTGTAAGTCTTTATATCATGTATCTTTTCTCTGGCTTCCTTTTTTTTTTTTTCTCTCCTTTAATTGATTATATTAACGAAACACAACAACAATCCTTATGCTCCTGGAACATGAATGAATGAATGAATGAGACTCGTGAATAGAGCAACCATACCTTTTCACTCCAGTCCATTATATAATTCATTCAACACCACTCCACTCCATTCCATCACGAACACCATAACAGAACATTCCACATCATTGGAAGCTAATAGACTGTACATCACATTTTTTTTTATCTCCCGTGTGTGTGTGTGTGTGTGTGTGTGAGCAGGGTATCTGAGCGTGGCCGACTGGGTGGACGTGATGGAGAAAGAGTGCCACCTCAACCTACCCTGGCGAGTGCTCAAAGACAAGCTGGTCACCCTCCACCCCACCACTGGCGAGGTCAACTACCGCAGCTCCTTCAGCGACGACCTGTTTAAGAACGACCTGGCAGTGAAGGTGAGTGGCGGGGACGAGAGGTCAGCAGGGAGGGAGGGAAGGAGGGGGACCGAGGTGCGAAGGACAAGAGAAGGAAGGGAAGGGATAGTGTAAGAAACAAGTTGGAATATGGATTAATAGAATTGCTGTAAGAGAAAAGACAACAAGGCGAGGGAGGAAGAAGGTAAAAAGAGAGGGAGGGAGAGAGATCGAGGTGCGAAGGACAAGAGAAGGAAAGGAAAGGAAAATTTAAGAAACATCTAGGAAGGTGGCAATATGAATTATTAGAATTCCTATGTGAGTAGAGACAACAGGACAAGGGAGGGAGGGGGGGGGAGAGAGGTAAGAAAGGAGGGAGAGAGGGAGACCAAGGTATGAAGGACAATTTAAGGAAGGGAAAGAATAGTATAAGAAGCTGCTGGGAGAGTGAGAATATAGATTAACAATTGCTGTGAGAGGAAAGAGAGCATGCGTTTTAAAATAAGCCAAAGTGTGAGGGAAGAGAAGGGATAAGCAAGGAAGGAGAGGAGCTTCTATAGAGGAAAGCGTCAGAGATGTGTAAAATAGAAAACAGCGACAAGAAGAAGGAAAAGCAAGGAAAGGAGACAGGGAGAAGGAGTAATGAATAATAAACAAACGAGGAAGTAGGAAAAGATTAACGGTGGGGAAAAAAAAAAAAACCTTGCAAGGAGCTTAGTTTGAAAGGAGGAAGGCGGAAGAAACGGATAGAGAGAGAGAGAGAGAGAGAGAGAGAGAGAGAGAGAGAGAGAGAGAGAGAGAGAGAGAGAGAGATTAGCAGACGGACAGGAAGACAGACTGACGCACGAGGAGAGCCAGAGCGAAAAAGGGAAAGGTCAAGTTAATCAAGGTGATAAGTTAGCGAAGTTAGTAAATGTTTGGTGCAGAGGAAAGAAAGCAGGAAACAAACAGAGAGAAGTAAAGAAACCACCACCACCACCAATAACACCACCACCACCAACAACAACAACAACACGAAAAGCACCCTACAAGTTCCCAATCCCTATGACAAACACGCCAGCTCATCCCACTCATCAACCTGCACGAGTCGACCCTAAATTTTGAACCTCGGAGGGAAAACGGACCACAAACAGACGCACAGACGCGACAGGTGGCGGTCGTCCCGTCAGGTGACACTACCTTTTGCATGCACCTCAAGTGACTCAACGGGCGGAGGTGTGTATGGCGTGTTGGTATTACTGCATTTATATTTTCAACACATGGCTCTGTATTTTGATTATGGTCCGTATTTTCAAACGTTTCGTCGTCTTATCTCGACTTTTTTTTTTCTGGAGAATTTCAAGTGGAAGTTATTTGAGCTACCAAGGATATTTTTAATGATTCTAGTGGTTTAGGAAAGACTCTACACCATTAATAAGTACAGACACATCGTGAGTACCGGACCAATCATCTGTGTGGCCTTTGAAAAACAGTCCTAATGGGAGAACAAAGCGATCATTTAACAGCGAGGCATTTAGTTACGTATACACCAATGCAGGACTGAATGTATTACGTGTCGAGGCACAAAAGCTATTTATATTAGGAGGTAGCATTGCATCTTGTATGTGTGTGTGTGTGTGTGTGTGTGTGTGTGTGTGTGTGTGTGTGTGTGTGTGTGTGTGTGTGTGTGTGTGTGTGTGTGTGTGTGTGTGTGTGTGTGTCTTTACGTGGCGTTGCTTTCTGGTGAATAATGTGCGTGGTGTGTCCGACAGGGTGGACCGACGCTGGTGGAGGCGTTGTACAGACACAAGAGCAGCCTGGAGACTATCTTCAGGCTCATCGACAAGGACAATTCAGGTGGGCAGTGTGTGTGTGTGTGTGTGTGTGTGTGTGTGTGTGTGTGTGTGTGTGTGTGTGTGTGTGTGTGTGTGTGTGTGTGTGTATGACCTTGCGGAGTGAAAGTGAAAGTACTTACTGCCTACTGTTGAGAGAGAGAGAGAGAGAGAGAGAGAGAGAGAGAGAGAGAGAGAGAGAGAGAGAGAGAGAGAGAGAGAGAGAGTAGACACAACAGGTTTTCACTATTACAACCCATGAGAAGTAACACGTCCTTTCCCTTCCTCCTCTCCCTCCGTTCCTCCTTCCTTCCCTCCCTCCTTCCTGCCCCTGCCTCGCCCCTCCCCCCGCAGGATACATCAGCATGGAGGAGTTCAGCGAGACGTGTGAGCTGCTGAGTCGCCACATCGACGTACCCATCCCCAAGAAGGAGATCACGGACCTGGCTCGCTGCATCGACATCAACAAGGACGGATACATCGACTTTAACGAGTTCCTGGAGTGTTTCCGTATCGTCGAGTCAAGCAAGCGGCACCCCGAGGAGGACTACGACGGCGACGACGACAACGACGACGACGACGACGATGACGAGGACAGGGACGAGGGGCAGAACGGGGGAATGAACCACCCCGCCAGGGACACGCACCTGTAACTCCCGCATCCCTCTCCACCAGTCTCGTGCTCTACCTAATGCTACCAGTGCTATGGCCAGCCTGTACCCAGTGGTGGTGGTGGTGGTGGTGTGTGTGTGTGTGTGTGTGTGTGTGTGTGTGTGTGTGTGTGTGTGTGTGTGTGTGTGTGTGTGTGTGTCAGAGCATTAATGTAACAGAGGGCAGTCTGCCGCCCTCCTGCTGCGTTGTCTGGCGGGGGCCACCAAGCGTGCAGTGCTGGCGGGCTGGTAAACATGAACTGGGACCCGCGAGTCTCAGCACCATTCCCCATAATGCACTAGCATAATACAAAGTGATAATACTGTTCAGCATTACTTTAGTCCAGATATTCTTTCTTACTGTAATTTTAGTGTTCTCGGTAAGACAATGTTACTCGCGTGTGTGTGCATCTCAAACGTTTACTAATGCCAAAGACTACTTCATGATCTCCCGCCGCGCCTCCACCACCTCCTTCCCGACGGTCGCAGCACGTGAGATGCCGTCTCGAGTAGCTCTGTGTGTACGAGTGAGCCTGTGGAACACAAGCATGGCGGCGTTTAGGGAGAGAAAACATTCTTAGTGTTTGTAAGCAACGTCATCGGGCACGAGACACCTTGTGGAGTGACGCCCTCCTGTTACGAAGTGCCAAATTTACACTAGTATATCCTGCAACACTCCAGCACGAGGCGGGCCGAGAGGTCAGCACGAGACTCCTGAGGTCTCCGCCACTGACTCACACCTCACCACGCCCCCACAAGCTGCCGCGTCAGGCTACCCAAGGCAAGACTTCATCTACCATTGAGTTAAACCATACCTAACTACTCCAGCACAGTGAAGTAAAGAGGCCGGGTGAGGCGCAGGGAGAGGCAGGTGACGCTGCTCCCCGCCGTGACGCGTTGCGCTGCTGCACCGGGGACGTTGGATCACATAAATGGAAGCAAGGCTCAGGAGGGATTCATGACCTGTCCTGATATAGCGTGTCTCCTGCCCGCCGCCCATGCAGGAGGCTATCTCATGGTGCCCACGCTGTACACACATGCATACTGTACATCAGACGATGGGAGATAGCAGCTCGTGCAAATCACAAGTGTTGCCTCCGTCATCCTGAAGCACACCATGAGCAGTGCTGTCTCAGCTACAGAGCGCCCATGGTGGTGGCGGTGCGTGGCGCGGCGTGGCACAGCCCGCCACCGCAGCTGCAGGAAACGTCTTCTTTAGGGGATAAGGATCGCCCCCACATTCCTCGTTCCAATGATGTAAACTCGTAAACACCAAGAAGGTCTACGAGAACGCCTGCATCGTGTTGTTCAGTGCCGTATTATCTTTACTTCCTAGTTCTCCTAAACAGAGGGTGGCCGGGGTGGGCATCCGTGCACCTCCAGCTGCCCTGCACCCACTCGTTTTCTCATTCATGATGATAATAAAGAGTGAATAAAGTTAGGTTCATGCATTGTTCTGAGCACCTGGACGCCTTCCCTCCACCCTTGACCAAAACGATATGAAAACATTGCGGCGCTAATATTTGAGCCGCCACCGCCTGCAGGGTCCCTCGCTCGAGTCATCCCGCTTGGCACAATTCACAAGACCCACCTCACCTGGCCCCCGCAGCGCACCACCCAAGCCCTGCCTCGCCCGCCGCTCGCAGCCACGACGCACCAGTAATCAAACACGCAACTCCTTCCTCAAGTACAATGCAATGTTTTGTTGACAGAGATTTCCTATCTTCTCTCCCTGACTCCCTCCCTCCTTCCCTCCCGCCCTCCCTACTCGTCGCTGCCCACATCCAGTCAAGCCCTACGACGCAGTTCGCTTCGTCACACGGGCTTCAGTTTTTGGTTTCCTCTTCGTCTCTCCGTTGTATTAATCAAATCATAGACGAAATTATTTAGAAATTTTATCCGGCAGGGTCGGAAACTTTATATGATGGTATTAACGATGCTGTACAATTACATCCTATAGTATGGCTGGGCGCTGTGGTTTTATTCCCCCTCCTGTTCCCGGAATCTAAAGCTCTTCTTGCTTCGGAGAGAGTGAGATAAGAGGGATGCGTCCTAATGGGGAAACACAGCTGGATGTAACACTACACATGCAAGTCTGGTACATGAGTCAACGCAACACTTGTGAAGTCTCATGAGTCAGATGTGTGAGTCACCGCAAAGCTCGTATCTGCGAGTCGAACAGGCAAGTCTGTTCAGCACTCACACAAGTCAGGTAAGTCAATTAAACGAGTCAGAGGTGAGACGCTGTACACTTTTATGCCATTACGAGCTGCAGATTAATCAATATATTAGTATTAACACTCATGGGAAAAAATCAATGGCTAAGTTTATCTCTCTCTTCATCGCTGTATAATCTATGCACATTAATCTTCATACTTTTTTCTTCCCTGGTTCATTTACTCGACTCGCTCATACACATTCATATATCCAATCAAGTTTTACAGTTCTTTTTTCTGATATAACACTGATAATTTTAACACTGCAAGCACCGCCATTAACACTTCCAACCAAACATAAACAAACAAACAAATAACCTGAACAAACAGGCAACCCAAAGAATAACAACAAAATTAACGAAAAAAAAAATGGTATCTACTAATACTTTAGAAACAAAACTATGTGAAACAAATGGAGGGATAGAATTAAACAAAGTAGAAATTAAAGATGATAATGGGCCACAAAAGAAACAAAGTGAAATGGACGGACAAATGAAAATAAACGAAATAAATAAATAGAAAGATAACAACAATGCACAACCTTTTTTTACAAACTCTAAAATATTGATAAATAAATATGAACAAAAATGGAAATGAATGATACTAATAATCCCAAAAGACAAAAGAAACTGAGATAAAAAAATTATATAACAATAGACAAAGCATATAAGAAATATCATAAACAACACCAAACAACGAGACTATAAAAAAATGGATAAATAAAAAAAAATAAAGAAAATACAAAGGAGAAAGATACTAACAACACAAAAGAGGAAGAAGAAGAGGAAGAAGAAGAAGAAGAAGAAGAAGAAGAAGAAGAAGAAGAAGAAGAAGAAGAAGAAGAAGAAGAAGAAGAAGAAGAAGAATCCTAACAAACTTACATCACTGTATAAAATAAATAAAAAAATAAAAAAAGCCACAATAAATAAAGGCATACACGAAGCATAAGATGGCCGGTGACTGAAGCAGCCCTCCGCGCCTACCCTTCAGGCTGCACCTCACACTGTCACAGCCCCGTAAAGAGGTGCGGCGTGCGGGTCCCAAACAAGGCACCTCAGTAAACACAACATGCGGCCGCTCAGATGGTGCCCACCGATAGCCTCACCCACACAAAGGCCTGACGCAGATAAATTAAGGAGATAAGGAGGCAAAATAAATAGCTAATGTATAAACAAATGAGTGAGTGAATAAATAAATAAATACATAAATAAATACGTAAACGAAGAGCCTCGTTCACATTGCCATAATTTAGGAGCTTCTGGAACTCATCTTATCTTTAAAAGTGATTCTGTGTTTAGTGCTTCTTCTTCTCAGGGGCCTTCACTCCTCCTCCTCTTCCTCCTCCTCCTCCTCCTCCTCCTCTTCCTCCTCCTCCACCAGGGGCATTCATCTTAACGTTTCTATATATGTATTTTCCATCTTTCTATTCTTCACTTCTACCCACGCTTGCCACACACACACACACACACACACACACACACACACACACACACACAAAGGGCTCCCCGATGACCTCCTGTAGTTATCCCGGATCCTCCTCCTCTCTTCCTCCTCCTCCTCTTCCCTCTCCTCCTCCTTTTCGTCGTCCTCGCCCTGGGCACAGCGAGGACATGCTAACAAGACTAGCACGTTATTCCAGGAAGCCTCGCGCTTCCCGCCTCTCCCTTCCTCTCACGGGGCAGCTCACACAGGAGATAAGATCGAAAATTGATTCTTCGTCCAATGAAACCCCCAGAGCGCTGAGCCTCGATCCCTGGAATACCTCTCCCACCCTCCACTTGTTCCCAGACGCCGCAGAGAAAACGGAGATCTGCGTAGAAGTGAGAAGGGGGACTCGCGCAGGCCGTCCGCCCCTTCCTCCGCCCAGCATCCCGGGACACAACAGAAAGCGAGGTGCCTTACAGGAGTGATCTGCTGCGTGCTATTCCTCCAGCCCCCTTCACAGCCACTGGGTACCTTCACTCTCGGTCCGCGCCGCCACCACACGGGCCACGGCGGTTGTGCACGTGAGTACAGGACACCAGGGGCCTTTGACAGCTGCTGGTGATGAGCTTGGGCTTGGATTTTCGGGTCACGGTGGCGGTGCTATGTATTAGAGCCACAGTAACCATGGCCACCGTGACTGCCGCCGGCCCCCAGGTGGTAGCGCGACATGCAGGACTTAAAGTGGCGTGACTGAGGCGAGGAGGCCACGGCGAGCATGAGGATGGGACCGACGGAGGGTAGTTGGGGAGGGTGGTGGTGGTGGTGGTGGTAGTAGTGGTGGTGATGGTAATGGTGGTAGTGGTTCCTTGATGGGGAATAGTGAAAGACAGATTGAAGGACAGGAAGACAAATAAGTATGAACACACACACACACACACATACACACACACACACACACACACACACACACACATGAACATACATTCTGATATATTATGAATTTATAAAAATAAATGAACAAAGCAAAGGAAAAGTTTCACAATAGTGTCTTACTCTTGTGTGTGTGTGTGTGTGTGTGTGTGTGTGTGTGTGTTTGTGTGTGTGTGTGTGTGTGTGTGTGTGTGTGTGTGTGTGTGTGTGTTTAATTCAAGAGGTATGGTGAAAGAGAGCATTCAAAACGTTCTTCAACCAAAAAGTTCCTTCTTGTTACCCAACGTTATTTTTTCCTTTTCTTCTTTTTTTCTTTACTTCCACTTTCCCCTCCCTCCCTCCCTCCCTCCCTTCCTCCCTCCTTCCTTCCTTCACTCTCTAATTAGTTTCTTTCTTTTGCTCCATTTTCTCTCTTCGTCTTTCTCCCTCTTTAATTAAAATTTCTTATGCTTTCGCTGTCCATATTCTTAATGCTATTATATACGTCCATCTGGAATTTTTAGTCTCTCTCTCTCTCTCTCTCTCTCTCTCTCTCTCTCTCTCTCTCTCTCTCTCTCTCTCTCTCTCTCTCTCTCTCTCTCTCTCTCTCTCTCTCTCTCTCTCTCTGTTACCTTTCCTTTCTTACATATCTTACTTTAGGTGAGTATGATAATGTAGCTTCTCGCAAATAGCAGCATAAGGACCAATAGGTATGCTGCTGTTTTTTTTTCCTTTGTGCTCCTTTGTGTTCTGCAATCTTATACTATGCACCTTAACTTTCAAACGCAACTTTCTTTGGGGTTTCATTTTACTTGACTTCCTGCGCATTCATATATTCCGTCAAGTTGTGCAGCTTTTTTTTTTTTTTTCTTAATCGTTTATAACTTTACTTTGTGTCGCTTCGCCCTACTTACACATTTTCTTTTGCTTCTTTATGACTCATTTTGTTACTACTGATTGTCTGCGTAAGCTTTTTTTTCATCTGCTTCTTTATTACATGTCCACCCCTGCTTTTGTATTACTTCGCTTCCCTATTTTCGTATCACTCATCTGTGCTATCTGATTTCCTGTTTCTGTATCACCTTGTTCCCCTATCCTCCAATTTTTATTTATTTTTTATTTATTTAATTTATTTTGTTTTTTTCATTTATTTTTTTTATTTCCTTGTTTCTGTAACCCTTTTCTTCTATTTTTTTTTTCTTTATTGTTTCCTTGCTGCTATGACCCATTTTCTCTTGCTCTTGCATTACGCATGTTCTCCTGCTTCTATAATCCTTATACATTACTCTTGTTCCTCTGCTTCTCCATCACCTGTTCCTCTCTTATATTACTCCTAGTTCTTCTGCCTCGATCTTACCCATGCTCCCTGCTTCAATACGGCTCACAGCATGGTGCTCTTCCTGTGCTTTCTCTTGTCTTTCCTCTCCTCTCTCTTCCACTAATCCCTATTCTCCCAGCTCTCCAGCCTCCCTGTGCCTCCTCGGCTAGGTGTTCCAAGAATCACTCGGGTTTTGTGAGTGGGGCGGCCCCTCACCCCTCCTCAACCGTAATTGTGTTAATGATGCAAGAGGCGGGTGCTCTGCGTAACCTGGGAATGCTGCTGCTAAATGGAGACCTCGAAAACCTCCATCCTCCCATTCCTTGGCTTCACCTCTCACCTGCCACCTGCGTCTTCCATCTACCGCCACTCCTGTCTTCACATTACGGCTTTTATCTCGTCTCTCCTCCACTCCCCAGCTGCTGTCTTCGCCTGAAAGCTCTGTCGTGCGCCTTAGCCTCCTCCTTTGTTTCCTTGCACTGACTCATGTGTGTGTTGTGTTACGTGGAGTATGGGGTGTGTGTGTGTGTGTGTGTGTGTGTGTGAGAGAGAGAGAGAGAGAGAGAGAGAGAGAGAGAGAGAGAGAGAGAGAGAGGGGAGAAAGGAGTAAAGTGAAACATACTAGATCTGGTGTGGATGGTGATGCAAGGCAGATACTCGGGTTTGGATGAGCGTATTGTGGTCGTCTGTGTTGTTGTGCTGTCTGCCAGGAAGCTTGTGTTATACGGCAACAGCTTAGTGATGACAACAGTGACAATAACAACTGCACTAATGATGATGATATTACTACTACTACTACTACTACTACTACTACTACTACTACTACTACTACTATTACTACTAATAATAATAACAATAATAACAATAATAATAATAATAATAACAAGAACAATACTGCCACCTATAACAACGACAACAACAAAAACAAAAACATCAACAACATCAACAAAAAATAGTAACAACAACAACAACAACAACAACAACAACAACAACAACAATATTTATAATAATAATAATAATAATAATAATAATAATAATAATAATAATAATAATAATAATAATAATAATAATAATAACTTTTCCATCCCCTATGTTTACTACCGTCCGTGGCATAACGTTCATTACTTTTTACACACACACACACACACACACACACACACAAGCACAAAAGCACCAGGGCAGAACCGCTGATCTTTTCCTCCCACAAGATCTTCCCACATCGAAACACCGACGCATATAAAGGAATGTATGTCAGTCAGCCAAAACTCCTCGCACTGGACATGAAAGACGCCTACGTAGTGCATACAGCGTGTGGGGAAGCAAACCCACGCTGTCTATTGGCCTTTCTCTCGAGTCTTGTACTTTTTGTTTGTTTGTTTGTTTGCTTGTTTGTTTGTTTGGTAATTTTTCCTTTTACTAGGTCTCCCGTATACACTGAAAAAAAAAAAATGTGTGTGTGTGGCAAAGGATTCGAACCCAAGATCTCTGGACCACTGAAACTTTTTCTTTATTTACTTACTTTTTTTTCAATTTGCTTTTCACCATTAGCATTCATTCCTTCACGTCTCACACACTATTTTCACAGTCTCATATCTACCCTTTCACATGCTGTTGCCCCTCCAACCATACCTCACCCCCTCTAACACACTTCATTCAACCCCAAGTCTCTTATAACACCCCTCCACTTCACCCCTCCAAGCACAGACCTCACAAACCTCACATCTCAACCCCAGCTTTCACGTAATACCCTTTCCACGTCACCCCTCCATGTACATCTCACCTCATAATCACACCTCATTTCTCAACCCCAGGCTTCGTATAACACCCTCTCCGTCCCTCCCTGCCCCTCTCTGCAATTGTCCCCTCGTCATCTAAGCAAATCTTCCAATATTTTTCAAACCCTCGACACAGAATGGTCAACATCATTTCCCTCTTCCTTGCTTCGGTGCTTCTCTTCGTTTCATGGTCCCCTTGCCACACTGCCACCACGTTCCCTCACCCTCATCCTCTCTCTCTCTCTCTCTCTCTCATCCCCACCACCACCACCACCACCATCATCACTACCACCACCACCACCACCACCTCATTCTCCCCTCCCTGGAACACACACTTGTTGCTTATTGATTTCTACCCACATGGTTGTCGTGTTTGCACAGCCTTCCTTCCCTTAGCGACGCAACCTCCCATGCTGCTGCCTTGGTTACGCTTCCCGTGTGTCTCTGTGTGTGTGTGTGTGTGTGTGTGTGTGTGTGTGTGTGTGTGTGTGTGTTCACTTTCGTAAAGGTGGAACACACACACACACACACACACACACACACACAAGGAAAAAAATCCCTAGGTCCCTTTCCTCTTCTTTTCCTCATTCTCTTTCTTCTTAAGAGAGAGAGAGAGAGAGAGAGAGAGAGAGAGAGAGAGAGAGAGAGAGAGAGAGAGAGAGAGAGAGAGAGAGAGAGAGAGAGAGAGAGAGAGAGAGACTATCTGTTCATCTTCTGTGCTGAATTTAAATATATGAATTCATGTAGGTGAACAACCAATACGTGTTGGATTTTGAAGAATATATTTTTACGTGCAAATCTAAGCGTTTGATATTTTGCTTTATTATGAATGTGTACAATTCGTTTACTAATTCAACAAGTATATCAGAGCAGAGAGCATAAAAATGCAATGTTATTTCTGAGTAATTGTTTCAGCTAACACATTTACGATATTGGAATTCACGTGTCTGAACAAAAAGAAAAAAGAGAAGAGAGAATATCAATGTTGTTATTTTCTTCATGTAAAATATCACGGTCCTTGTCACAATGAAATGATTATGAATACTTCATCTCTACATGTGCATTATCTAGAATAAATTGTGATTTTAAACCCTCATGAAGCTACAGCAGGTATTCCAAAACGCTCTGTTCTCTCATCAGGAGTATCGTCAAACGGAAAGGATAAGTCTGGTTCTCGTGCTTAATGATACAGAATCTTCGTTAAGGTATGTCTGGAATCATGAAAACTAGTATTTAGGTCATGACAATACTTTCGAGAACCAAAATAACTTCCTTTGTTAAACTGTCATTAATATGACAAATACCTATGAAAACCCTAATAGCCGTCACTGCTAAACCACGGAAACGCTTTAATCCTTTGCCTGCCCTTTGGTGCATCTTTCCCTAATTACCAATCACTCTGAGACATCTTTATTTGTTCTTCAGCCACATCCAATCTTTGAACTGGGAAGGAATTGCAAAATGTATTCTTTTTCATCGCTAACTTTCTTGTAGATGCTTATAAAGACTTTACCCATTGCTTCTGGTGCTACTAATTATTTCGTGTCGCAGTGAAAGGGTTAAAAAACTGCCCCCACACACTGCACTGGAGAGCCCACGAGGAGCATCGAGTCCCCTTCCCTCGCTTCCTTCCTCGAAAAATGGGTGACGAGCAGACGGGAATTTCTTAGCAGAAAACTCCTTAAGCCGAACTATTTTTGCTTTGCAGGTTAATCGATATCTTGAAGCGACACCTAAGGCACTGCAGTAATGGAAACCCTGACGAATGAATGTCTCGGGAAACGCAGAAATATACAGAAGTGGACGTGGAAGTAAACGTAAAAGTGAACCGTGATGAATGGGTGCCCAATGAATCGATGACTTAATAAATGCGTTTCAGGGTAAGTGGGCTAAGTAATTGAGTGTCTGAAGTAAGCGTAGAGGTAAACATGGAAGGCAATCTGCGGTAAGCTGGTTATGAGATTCGGTCTTGCGAGCTTAAATGAAGATAATCTAAGTATCGATGCAGTAAGAAAGTGGAGACATGCTGGGGATTTCATGTACCTTCAGGTCCATGTTCATAAACGTTTCAGTGTCTCATTTCGCCTACCGTTACCAGGTTCTATGGGTAACAATGGCGTATTTTCAGTGTTTCCATTATTCTAGTGACCATTTAATAAGAGATTTATTGATCAGTTAACAAGGAAAAACAAGCATGAAAAATCAACCATCATTTTCAGTGGTTTTGAAAATAGTTCTGATAAGACAACAAAGGATTCAAGAATACAACCCTTGAAAACTGTAAATCTGAAATAAATTTCTTCAGAATACTTCTTGATGGGCTCCTCTCAATACACACACACACACACACACACACACACACACACACACACACACACACACACACACACACACACACACACACACACACACACACACACACACACACACACACACACACACACACACAGACACACACACACACACATCTGGGAGTGACATGTTTACCCAGTCCAAGTGGGGTGGTATGGTGGAGGGGAGGTGATGGTTACTGGTCGGTCAGAGGTTGGCGAAGCAAGATGCAAAACACGAAAACATTATATTCCTTATTCCATCATCGAAGTGACGTACTCTCTCACATGCTGAGGCCGCCACGAAGACACGCCACACAATTCTTTCATCTCTAGTGTGGAATTTTTATTTACATTTATATTTTATTTTATTTTATTTATTTATTTATTTATTTATTTTTATTTCTTTATTTATCTTTTATTTTTGCAGGTGGAGACAAAGCAAGGGTTAAAAGTGTGTGTGTGTGTGTGTGTGTGTGTGTGTGTGTGTGTGTGTGAGAGAGAGAGAGAGAGAGAGAGAGAGAGAGAGAGAGAGAGAGAGAGAGAGAGAGAGAGAGAGAGAGAGAGAGAGAGAGAGAGAGAGAGAAAGCGTTGTGCAGCACATTTCTCAGTTTCTGAAACTCCACCGGGTCTTTAGAGTAACACAGCACCGGACCTTTAAAGGGGCAGGAAAGACAAGGGATGGCAAGGCGTGGCTGAGTGGTGTTGTAGAATACTCCCAAGCCTCACAGCAGCACAACCTTAATCTATGAGGTCTGTGCTGGCGTGGCTGTGTTCCCGTGTCGCCCTATGGACCATATTCTGAAACACTTCTGCGCCGCACCTTGACTACTTCCGAAAAGTTCTAGTTGAAGTGATACTGGTTTTAAAGGATGATTTTTATGATTCTAGTAATAGATTAATAACACTCGTGAGAACCCGGCTAATCATCCTTGTGGCTTTTCAAAACAGTCGTGGTAAGAGAGCAGAACGTTTCTGAATACTGATCTATATTCCCTGTATACTAGAAAGTAGAACATAAGAAAACAGAAATATACAGGAAACTATACAAAGGCAGTAGACCTACACGTGGTAGTTCCTGTATGCAGAGTGGTGCTGTGTTGCTCTTCATGCCCCTCCGCCTCGCATTCCTGTTGCCACCACTATGTGGCAGCACCTGGTGGTGTTGTAATAACCATTTCTTTGCGCTAAACGTATGACGGAAGTAATAACTCTGGCGTGGAGGTGTGCAGTTCATGTATCTTCTCTGATCCTAAAGCTGGTTATGACTGGTTCAGCTCAGTCTGCTCTTGCCTTGTCCACGTTACAGAGACGACTTCGAGGCTACAAATGCGTCTTCTTAAGCTCACGCCTTTGATACATCCTTCAGAAATCGTGCCAAATCTGATCTGCAATTTGCTAAAACTCATTAATCAATAGAAAGTTTTAAAAATCCTGAGAAATCTATTCTTCAGTGACTTGTAGCACTGAGTTCCAACTTCCTCTCCTCTATTGCATCGTCTTCGCTGGTGAAAGCTTTAACTCCCTGCCTGCTTCTCTTTTTTCTCTTCCCACGAACTAAAATATTTAAACAAGACAAGAATCAAGATTGGATTTATCAACTCTCTCAAGTTCTTTCCACAAAAACTTTTAGGAAGTGGTAATCTTTTTTTATACATGTACTCTGTAACCTTCGACCAGCCTCCTTTTCTGGCAAAACAATAAATAAAAAAGGTTACGTAAGAGGAGGTTGCTCAGACGGATATAATTTTTTTTTACCTTTTTTTTTCCTACAGTTTGTGACGTCAGCTTCCGTCCCCCCCTCCTATCCCCCCTCTCTCTCTCTCTCTCTCTCTCTCTCTCTCTCTCTCTCTCTCTCTCTCTCTCTCTCTCTCTCTCTCTCTCTCTCTCTCTCTCTCTCCCCATCTATCCAATAAGTTTCGTAATTATTTCTGAGAAAGTTAAGCCTGTCTCTTTTGTCTGTCTTTATTTGTGGTGATGTACGTACGTTGCCGCCGCTGCCTCCATTATGTGTTATATCATATGTCTGCGTATCTGTCTCCATCTGTTTCTCTTTGTTTCTCTATCTTCTTTTGTTACGGTGTTTTTCTGTGGCTCTATATATGTTTTTGTTTTCATTTGTCTGTCCATCTGTCTGTGTGCCTCTGTGTTTGGTATCTGTTTATCTCTGTCAGTGTCCAGCTCTGTATTTGCATATTTTTCAGTGCTCTGGTATCTACTTGTGTTTCTTATTTCTATTTCAGCTTATTTCTGTATCTTTTTTTCTGTCTATGTCCCTCCTATATATGTCTGTCTGCCTATCTGTCTGTTTATCTGCGTGTCTGTCAGTCGGTTGGTGTTTGTCTATAATGTTGTGTTTGTATGTTTGTTTGTTTGCCTTTCTGTCTCTCTGTCTATCTATCTGTCTACCTGTTTGTCTCTTTGTCTGTCTGTTTATTTATGTATGTATGTTTGCTTGTGCGTCTGTCTATTTGTTTGTCCTTTTGTCTGTCTGTTTGTCTGTCTTTTCTTGTCTGTCTGTTTGCCTCTTTCTATTTGTTCGTAAGCTTGCTTGTCTATCTGTATGTCTTTCTGTCTGTCTGTCTGTCTGTTTATTTTTATTTTTATCTTTGGATGCTGGTCTGTCTGTCTATTTGTCTGTCTGTTTTTATCTATTTCGTGCTTGTCTGTCAGTATGTTTCTTTCAGTCTCCATTATTGTTAGACTCTTTTTTATGTTTTCCAGCCTGCCTTTGTGTATGTATGTATACATGCAAATACTCTAAATACTTCCCTAAAAACTCGCTATCATCATGAAGCATTCGAGCCACGTAATCAAGGCAAGAGTCACCAGCACTCACGCAGTCACTACTGCTAGGGGCAACATCCGCAATCTTATTTTTGTCCTCGTTTCTCTTCGTGTGGAATACTTCGCCGTTTATACTGTAACTTTCTGCGTGTCTTATGAGGTATGGTTAGTTTTTATATATATATATATATATATATATATATATATATATATATATATATATATATATATATATATATATATATATATATATATATATATATATATATATATATATATATATATATATTATATATATATATATATATATATATATATGTATCATGTAAAAAAAAAAGAGAAAAATAATAGCAATAATTTTCTACACACACACACACACACACACACACACACACACACATGATACATTAACATTCTCCGTCCTCTTATCTATCAAATGGGTGCCTGCTTGCATACACACACACACACACACACACACACACACACACACACACACATGCATACATACATACATACATACATACATACATAGATGGGAATAACAAGTGATAATATTTTAGGTCCTTGAGAATTAGGATCATCCCAAGAAAACAACACGAGAGAACACAATACGTCACCTCGCAACACACGCACTCACACACACACACACACACACACACACACACACACACACACACACACACACACACACACACACACACACACACACACACACACACACACACACACACACACACACACACACACACACACACACACACACACACACACACACACACACACACACACACACACACACACACACACACACACACACACACACACACACACCGGAAAGGAGGTGCAATGTTAGAGTCATTAACGAAGGAAAGGAGATGATGTCTGAGAGAGAGAGAGAGAGAGAGAGAGAGAGAGAGAGAGAGAGAGAGAGAGAGAGAGAGAGAGAGAGAGAGAGAGAGAGAGAGAGAGAGAGAGAGAATATAAGACCTACAACACACGTAAGACACACAAAAGACTGCTAACTACCTAACCAGCTAACTACATGACTGATTAGTTAACTGAATAACTAATTAAATAAATAAATATATGAATAAATAAAAAGATAACTGCCTAACTCACTAACCTAATCTAACCTAACCGACTAACTAACCAGATAAATAAAAAAATAGTAAAAAATAAATAAATATATAAATAAATAAATAAATAGATAATCAACCAAACATACAAATAACAAAAAGGACACAAAGATGAACTGAAAACCAAACACTGATCCAGACTCTCAAGCTTTTTCCTTTTCAATCTATGATGAAATGAAGAAGGAGGAGGAGGAGGAGGAGGAGGAGGAGGAGGAGGAGGAGGAGGAGGAGAAAGAAAGAAAGAGAATCAGGGATAAAGAAAGAAAAAGAAAGAAAGAGAAGAAGAAGAAGAAGAAGAAGAAGAAGAAGAAGAAGAAGGTACACACAAACACCTCTTTCATCTCCTTTGCTAATCAAGTGTTTACATGCATACATCTACAGGAAGCCAAATAACTCATAATTAATCAGGCTTATTATCATTCCTTGTCGCACTTATTATTCCCTCACACGGCGTTCTAGGAAGAGACATAATGCGTGGGCACCTCCTCTTTTCTCCCCTCTTATCTCCACTCCATTTCTTTCCTCCCTCCCTTCCGTCCCTCCCTCTCTCCTGCATCACCCTACACCTCCTCGCCCTACTCCTGTTTCTCTCAAGATGTCCTTCAGGGAAACGTGGAGTCTATCAGCAGTTTAAATCCGTGGCGTTGACATGGGGATTTGGAACTATCGATTGCGGGAGAGAGAGAGAGAGAGAGAGAGAGAGAGAGAGAGAGAGAGAGAGAGAGAGAGAGAGAGAGAGAGACTCCTAGTACTGTGCATCTCGCCGAGTCGTGAGGGTCGCGCCAGTACTGTAGGCGTCACGCAGTACCGGGAACACTTGGCCAGATGACTCTCTCTCCTTCAGGTGGCGCCCTTCACTCCCCTCTCCCCCGCGTCAGGTCGCCGGGCCCGCATCATCATTACTCACCCAGCGACCCGCCGCCATCTCCATCCGCCCCGCTAACGCCGCCCGTCCCCGCTGCCGCCCCCGCCTCCGCCTGTGTCACCTTATTCGCAGTCACGTTTCTCCACAATTTTTACTGTCTGGAAAACTTCATTAATTAGTTTCTGCCATCAAAGAGGGCGAGGACTTCCTCCGACGGGAGAGTAATCACCAGCGCGTGTATTGGCGGAGGTTGTCGTGGCGGCCCCGCAGGCTGTGTGCCGGCGGGCGGTGCGGGAGGGGAGGGGGTGTCCAGGATGAGGCGCGTTGAGGGCGAGGCGCAGCCAGGGCGGGATGAGGCGGGAACAAGGAAAGGCCGGGTAGGGCGAGGCGGGGCGGGGCGGACCAGGTGTGCACTGATTCATGTTTGTACTGATTCACTTTCACCTGAAGAGACGAGTGTTCTTGTAAATCCTGCAGGACATGTCTGATGCTGCAATGGCAACAATTACACAGTATGCAACACGAACCAGCCGATGCACACACACACACACACACACACACACACACACACACACACACACACATACACACAAAAGTGCACGCGCGCGCGCGCCTGCCGTCGGTACGGAGGGCGGCACGGCTCCCGGCAGCACAAACACCACCTCATTGCAAGGTCGAGACGCACAGAAACAATGGACAACAACTGCTTAAGTCTTGGATAAACACGGGAGGAGTATCACCTTACGTGCTCTAAATGCACCAAATGGCCGCACGAATTAAATATATCATTGGAATAACAGGGCCTCGAGCAGCCGCCTTATTCACTGAGGAAAACAAGCTAAGCAGGCCAGCCAGACGAGACACAGCGAGGCGAGGGCGTTCTGAACGCTCCATGATGATAGCAGGTGGCGGCGGGGAGAGTATTATTACCTAAAATATTTCGTCACTCCAAAAAGTGGAGCAGGTGTGAGGAACCAGACACAGGTGATTCCCGAGTTGACCAACTCAGACAAGCACGGCTTAAAAAAAAATAAAATAAATGAAAATAAATGAAAATAAGAAAAAAGAAAAAAAAACTAAAACCAATTGTCACACGGGGAAAACATCAAACTCGATTCCCGAATTTGTTCTATCAGTTATCTCAGAACACAGATGACAAGGCACAACACACGTCACCGGAGAAAAAAACAGAACTATCACCTCCTTTATTCATGGCCTGCAGGGGTGTGGTGCTGGCGAGATGCTGTCACTGTGCTCTGTCTGCATCAAATCTTCCCGGCCAGGTGCGAGAAATTCCCTGAAGGGCCCAATAAGGGACTCTAAGAAGTCAAAAAAGTCGCTCCTCATCAAGGCTAGGATCGGGTGAGGCGCTGGTCTGTTTCCTCACGCCCCAAGGTGGGGCTCCCAGCGCCACTTGGAACAGAAATTTCAGCCAATAATGATGAGTAAAGTTTGATAGTATCTTCTTCTACTCTCAAAAAAAAAAAAAAAAAATTATATCACTTGTTTCCTGGACTCCATGCAACCAGTGGAGGTGTCTGTTGTTGCGCAGCAGGAAAGGTTTGCATGGTTTTAAGGATATCTGAACATGCAAAAGGAGGTTGGCCGCGGGCTGACAAGGAGCTCGCCTGCTCGTCCCATCTCCACACAGAGATACAAAAACACTTACAAGTCGCATTTCAAGCCTCCGACAACTGTCATCGGATAAGTTCAGATCGCGAGATGGAAGAAAGCACATTAATGGAGATTTCCAATTTCCGGGCACAACATGTTATGAGCGACAGCGGCTGACGTGAGAGGAGGGGAGGCCAACAAGATTTTGATGAGAAATTAATGAAGTTAGATGAGTACGTATACACAGCATCATCATAGTGACGTGTTCACTCCTCGCCTCGCTCATTTTTGTAACGCCTTTATGTAAGAACAAGACATCCTATCTGGTCAAATTACTTTGCCGAGATATTTGCTACGCTTGAAGGACTTTTCTCCGCGTACATATGTACGCCTTTCACAACATTAACACCCGCACAACGAGAACGACACAGCGCGAGCCCGCCGCCTTAAATGTAACATTCAGACCAAGACAGAAGTAAGGACAGCACGAAATTTGGATAAGTGTGGAGGCGTGCGTGGAGGTGGGGAACGGCGGGGTCTCAGGCAACACAACACAAGGCCTGCCAAAGTCAAGGCGCCGCGCGGAGGACGACGGACCACGCATTGGAAACACGTCGCCACCACTTATGGCGCTGCAGCATTTAATTCGTCCGCACCACCTTGTTTGTCTTCTTCAGCAGACAGTAAGGGCGTCTTTGGTGCGAGTGGTCGCGGGTAGTGCCTGCGCGGTGCTCCCGGAGGCGGCCCCTCGCCCTGCCTGCACCTGCTGCCTTGGACGGAGTGTGAGGCGCGGGGAAGTGTTCTGCATAATGACACAATAATTGATTGGTCGCTGGCAGGGCTGATTGCTGCAACACGGCGGTCAAGGAATAAACACTGTCATTACCTGTCCTTCACCTGGCTGCCTCACCTGTCAGCCGGCCGACCCAGCCGACGCTCAGGCTTTAATCCGCTCCAGCCCTGACATCACCCCGTGCCTCCAGCCGCAACAGAGGCTCACTTGGGCATCGGCGAGACAGTGGGCTGGCGTGCACCCAGACATGTGCTGCCCAAACACCCCGGTACACGACAACCCATTGCAGGGAGGAGCGCGGAGGGGACCAAAAGAGACGAGAGAGGCTTTCAATTTCCTTTAAAGTCCCTCATCTTGCTCGCCAGCTTAACCTTTCCACCCTGTGTGTGTGTGTGTGTGTGTGTGTGTGTGTGTGTGTGTGTGTGTGTGTGTGTGTGTGTGTGTGTGAGAGCGCCAGGGTGGTGATGTTTCGGCGTCACAGTAATGGTGTGATGACACAGTATTCGTGTCTATTAGTGCTCCCTCTTAACCATTCTATTACCATCTTTACCACGCTCTCACAAGCTCTCTCTCTCTCTCTCTCTCTCTCTCTCTCTCTCTCTCTCTCTCTCTCTCTCTCTCTCTCTCTCTCTCTCTCTCTCTCTCTCAAGACCAAGAAATAATACCGCGTCACGCTATTCACTCTCTCATTTCAGAGTCACATCAGGTGCAGCAACGTGACCCTCCCTCCCCCTCCCCCAGCGGCGGCCCGGGAGCACAATGTGGGCGTGGTGGTGGGCGGTGGTGGCGTGGGCGTGCCTGGTGGGCTGCTCGGGTTGGTCTCCAGACGGGATTAACTATAACTTCGCAACCCCACAAAGGTACAAGAGCATACGAAAATGTTTCCTTCTTTTTCTCCTTCACCTTCTGTTATTTGTACTTGTGTTTGTTCTTCTGGTGCGTCTTGTGTCTGCTTCAGCTAGTCCTTTTCCTTTACCTTCTCTTCCCTCCTCCTCCTCCTCCTCCTCTTCCTCCTCCTTCCATTTTTCATCATTTTTCCTCCTCCATTCTGTTTTTCTTATGGTTCTTCTGGTTATCATCACTCTTATTCTGCCTTCTGTTCCTCCTCCTCCTCCTCCTCCTCCTCCTCCTCCTCCTCCTCCTTCTCCTCCTCCTCCTCCTCTTCCTTCTCCGCCTCCTCCCCTTCCTCATCGCCTTGTTGTTGTTGTTGTTGTTGTTGTTGTTGTTGTTGTTGTTGTTGTTGTTGTTGTTGTTGTTCTTCTTCTTCTTCTTCTTCTTCTTCTTCTTCTTCTTCTTCTTCTTCTTCTTCTTCTTCTCTTTTCTCTTCTTCTTCTCTTCTTCTTCTTCTTCTTCTTCTTCTTCTTCTTCTTCTTCTTCTTCTTCTTCTTCTTCTTCTTCTTCTTCTTCTTCTTCTTCTTCTTCTTCTTCTTCTTCTTCTTCTTCTTCTTTTCATCTTCTCTTTTTCTCTTCTTCTTTTCATCTTCTCTTTTTTTATCTTCTTCTTCTTCTTCTTCTTCTTCTTCTTCTTCTTCTTCTTCTTCTTCTTTTCATCTTCTCTTTTTATTCTCTTCTTCTTTTCATCTTCTCTTTTTTCTCTTCTTCTTCTTCTTCTTCTTCTTCTTCTTCTTCTTCTTCGTCGTCGTCGTCGTCGTTGTCTTTTTCTTCTTCTCATTCTTATTATTATTCATGTTTTCCCTTTCTTCTTTCTACCTTTCTTTACTACGAATCATCTAATCTTTATCCTTCTTGTTCTTCTTCCTCCTCCTCCTCCTCCTCCTCCTACTCCTCCTCCTTCTGTTCCTCCTCCTCCTCCTCCTCCTCCTCCTTCTTTTCCTCCTCCTCCTCCTTTTCCTTCTCCTCCTTCTCTTCTTCCTCTTTCTCCTTCTTCTCCTTTTCCTCTTCTTCTTCCACCTGCTCTTTTTTCCTCTTTACTTTATCCTTCTTCATTCTATCTATCTATCTTTCTTTCTTTCTTTCTTTCTTTTTAATGGTTCTTCTTATGCTTATCTTCTCGCTCTGCCTCCTCCTCCTCCTCTTCCTCCCCCCTCTTCCCCGCTTTCTTCATCTCCCTTGTTTCCTGTGTCTTTTTCCTCCTCTCCCCCTCTGCTTCTCCCTCCGCCCTGCTCCCAAGTCCATCTCCCCCAGGGTCAAAGCAACAACATACTCGTACATCAGACTGCCAAGTGAACTCAAGTACATAAGGCAAAGAAATTGTTACGGTGCGCTGTAACTTATGTGTTGCACCTCGCTCTTCACTGAGTCAGTCCAGCTACTTGGATCATTTCAGCTATAAGTGGGTTTAGTTGGTTGGTCGGTTAATTCAGTGAGTCAGGAAGTTAATCAGTTAATACCTTCGGCAGTTTAGTCAACAAGTTGGTCAGATCATTCAGTCAGTAAGTAGATTAATCAGATTAGTCAGTTAATTCACTGACCAAGACTGTCAGCTCAATCAGTAAGATGTCAGTCAGTTCAGTTATTCGGTTAATAGGTCAGTCAGTTTAATCACTCAGCCAGAAGAAAGCGAATAAGTTTAGCAAGTCAGTCAGTCAGTCAGTCAGACAGTTGTTAAAGCAGTCAAGTCAGGTCGTTGTGTTGCCAGCAGCTGTACATCATAAACACACACACACACACACACACACACACACACACTCACACCTCATAGGGACACAAGGAAAGTTAAGGAGAGATGCTGTGTCATCTGATAGTGAAGGAAGAGAGACGGTGAGGGTGAAGGTGAGGGAAATAGTAAGAGAGGGAGACCGTGAAGAGAGAGAGAGAGAGAGAGAGAGAGAGAGAGAGAGAGAGAGAGAGAGAGAGAGAGAGAGAGAGAGAGAGAGAGAGAGAGAGAACCTTAGAAAGACAACAAGACAACTCCAGTCACAGACGAACGGGAAGTCAGTCAGACAGACAGACAAACAAACAAACAAACAGACAGAGACAGAAGGGAGACAAAAGGAGGAGAGGAGGCAATGGAGGGGGGAGGGGGAAGGGAATTAATGGGGATGTCAACGAGTAAGGGAGGCTGGGGGAAGAGAGAGAGAGAGAGAGAGAGAGAGAGAGAGAGAGAGAGAGAGAGAGAGAGAGAGAGAGAGAGAGAGAGAGAGAGAGAGAGAGAAACTAAAAGGACAGATAGACAGACAGACAGACAGGAGAGAGACAGACACAGGGGTAGAGAGGTGAGGCAGGCATGGAGGAGGGAGGAGGTGAGGGAGGTGAGCGAGGGCAGGGAGGTAAGGAGGGACGGAGGAAGGGGAGACAGGGATGCAACTGTCTGCATGACGCTCACCAGACTCCAACCCAGACACTCTGACGTCACGCCCTCCAAGGTTACTTCCCCACCAGTCTCTCACAATGTACGTCACTTGCACTCTCTCTCTCTCTCTCTCTCTCTCTCTCTCTCTCTCTCTCTCTCTCTCTCTCTCTCTCTCTCTCTCTCTCTCTCTCTCTCTCTCTCTCTCATACAAGTTCAAATAGCGGCAGTCAGATTAATACAACATTCACAATTACCCACAAAAAAAACGTAGGTCCCACCGGCGTCCTTCTTTGCCACCACAGACACGATTCAATGCAAATGAGTGAGTGTGCGCCTCTCCCCAAGCGACCTTCATGTTATAAGCCCTCTAACTGCTCTCTTCTCTTCTTCCCTCTTCCTGCTACTCTGTGAACTCTCGCGTTTTTCATGCCCATCTTCGTAGCAACGAGTAATTACGGTTATTTTTTTTTCTTTCATTTCCATCTTCCTAGTATTTGCTGAGTGATGTTATGTCATGTTCTCAGTACCTTTCCGTTGCTGCATGAGCCTTCGTGTATCTTGTGACCTTATTGCCACCATTGTAGTAACACTCTTCTCCTTCCCTGCAGTTTAACCTCACCGCACAAGTCACAGATGCCTTTATCAGTGTGCCCTCATCGCCAGTAGCAATGGGCACATTGAATGTGTCTGTTTCCTTTATCATTTGTAAGGAAACTTTTAAAGGAGAGTCAGGGTCACCTTCAAAATCCAATACTGATACTTTTATCTTTTTTGTTTGCTTAGTGGAAGGCAAAAACTATACATATTTATACCCTTGATCGGCCTTGCCCTTGGTCTGTTTATTAAATATTAATGATATGGAAGCATTGAAAAAAGATAAGTAGAAAAATTCTTCCTAAACAATTGCTGTACTCTTAACCGCCCTCACCGAGCAAAGCCTTCCTAGGGGCAAAGAAATTTTAGTGGTAAAACCAACACTATGTACTTCGTCATAAGTAGAAGCCAATAGCAACAGACAGTTGTGTGAGGGCGGCACACGATTTGATTCGCAGGTACACATTTCTGCTCCTGAAAGTAGCATCTTAAATGATCTAAGGAGGGGACCCGTGGCGGCCAGTGGGGCCCGGTCCTCTCCAGCGTGCAGGTGCCGCGGCCCGCCCCGTCTGGTGGCTCACCCTTTGCCTTCCCCCACCACCACAGGCGCTTCCCAGACTGGACCCTCACGTCTCCGAAGAACGTGAGGACACACCTGCACAGCATGTGGGAGGACAGCTCGCCCAGCTACCCGCGCCTGCCTTCCACCGCCATCCGGACGCCCATGTCAGCGCCGCCGCAGCTACGCGACAACAGCCTCCTCCTTGGCGGTAGGCACGCCCTCCCCGCGCCTTTCCCCGCCGCCTCATGTCACTAAGTGTGCCGGGCTGCGCCGCGGCCAACGGCACTCCGTCCACCGCATAACTTTACAGTATAATGACCGTGTTTGGCTTGTTGGTCATGTCAATTTATTGTCTAAAAACACTAACTATCCGATAAGGAGAAGATTGGAGCAAATCATGCAAATTTTACCCCATAACGAGGGAATGGATGAGATGAAGATAACCTGTTTATCTCACTCCTCCTCTTCCTCCTCCCTCCTTCATTCTTCTTTTTCTTCTCCTCCTCCTCCTCATCCTCCACCTCCTCATTATCCTATCTTTCCCTCCTTTAATCTACTTCATACTTTTCTCCTTCTTCTCCCCCTAGGAATAATGATAGTAGTAGAAGTACTAGTAGTAGTAGTAGTAGTAGTAGTAGTAGTAGTAGTAGTAGTAGTAGTAGTAGTAGCAGCTAGTAGCAGTAATAGTAGTAGTAGTAGTAGTAGTAAGTAGT
>NC_087156.1:34201996-34206996 GCF_035594125.1 Scylla paramamosain | reverse complement strand
AAGACACCGATCCGTCGGTGATGATGCAGCGGGGGGAGCACGTGTGGGGCCGTGCTGACCCTCGCGCCGGGAGATGGAGTACGAAAGGCTGCCGCAAAAATCTATTTTAGGTACAGTTTATATAAAACGTTGACATTTATCTGTACATAAACACAGCTATCACATGCCTGAAATATGAAGACACCTATTACACGATGCTGAAAAAATATGAACCTGTAAAGCGTTAGATTCCAAACCAATGATTAAGGAGAACTATATACGGCGAGCCGCTGGCGTGACGGACAGTATCGCTCTCCTAAACTTGAATTATGCTGATTATGCAAGCTGGCCAAATTATCTATTATCTGGGGTCTTTACGAGTACAATTCTGAAACAGTGTGCATAAAGTTGAGCCGCGAACCCAAAACTTTCCAGCGGCGCTAGTGGTGTCGGCTCCTACTCCTCCTCCTCCTCCTCCTCCTCCTCTATCTTTTCCTCCAGTACCTTCTCCTTCACTGCTTTCTTTTCCTCTTTATTTCACTTTCTCCAATCAATATCTTTTTGTCCTTATTATTGTTTATCTTGTTCTTGTTCTTTGTTGAAGATGTTGTCGTTGTTGATGTTGTTGTTGTTGTTGTTGTTGTTGTTGTTGTTGTTGTTGTTGTTGTTACTGTTGTTGTTGTTATTTCTGTTTTTCTTGTTCTTCTTTTTCTCCTCCTCCTCCTCCTCCTCCTCCTCTATCTCTTTCTCCTCCATTTCTTCCTTTTCCACCACTTCCTCTTCCCCCTCTTCACCCCCTTGCTCTCCTCTGGTTCACCCTTACTTTCTTCCTCTTTTCTTGTTCTTCCTCTCCCTACATCTGATTAAATTTACATACAATCAAACTAATTTACATTTATACATTATTTTTCACTTTTTCTATCCTCCTCCTCTTCTTCCTCTTTCTCCTCCTCTTCTTTTCAGCCTTTCTTACCGTACATTTCACAATATGCAGCGTAGATTCTCTCTCTCTCTCTCTCTCTCTCTCTCTCTCTCTCTCTCTCTCTCTCTCTCTCTCTCTCTCTCTCTCTCTCTCTCTCTCTCTCTCTCTCTCTCTCTTTCTAGTCGCGTTAATGGAGATTTCCGATTCTCCGCAGTTTTCCCTTTTTTCTCGTTTTCTTTTATGTCCTCAACCAATCACGTACAGACTCCGAGGCGTGTCACGTAAAGCCTAGTTTTTATCATTCTTATATACTTTATTTCTTCTTCATTGTGCTGGGGCGCCAAACACTTCTCTCACCAGCGTTACTACCACCACCACCATCATCATCATCACCACCACCACCACCCCCATCACTGTCTATACCTAGTGTCTAATCTGAAATCGGTTAGCGGCCACGCATCGTATCTAGCGTTTTCTTGTACGAGGCATGATAAAAACGAAGAAAAAAATATGTCTATATAACATAGGAATTTTACGAGATGTTCACTCGAGGGCCATGTACGTGATATTCATGGCGTAGGGCTCGTCCTGTCTGTCCCAAGATGCTCCTGGTGTTCGTCTGGTTAGATCTAGTAAAGGTGTTGCGAGCTTTCGTATGAGGAGGCTTCTACATACTGCCTTGGTCGTTCTCGGTCAAAATTCATAGCACTTAAAAAGTAATAAATCCCCTGCATGACACACACACACACACACACACACTCACACACACACACACACACACACACACACACACACACACACGGAAAGAAAAAATTGTTTGCATGGCCACAGAATAAAAAAAAAAGTAATCGTCTGCATCAACATAGGAGAAAAATCGTCTGCCTGTACACACACATACACAAAAGAAAAAAAGACATAGGAGGCATATTCTGTTATTTTTTTTTTTTAAGTTACATTCTATTCAAGAGAATGTTGTACGAAAAAATAAGAATATAAAAAGTTGGAGATAAATATTGGAAATTCTAACTAGCAGTGAAAAGATTATCCTCCTTCAGCGTCAATCTTCCGGTGAAGAGAAGACAGAGTATAACATAACGCTCACGCCTTCACGCGCCTGGCCTGGACCGATCTGCTGGTGACATGCCACGCCGCACACGGGGCGGGAGGAGACAAGCGGCAAATGATCAATGAATAGTTATAATGTTCTGCTGCCTATCTGTTCGTCGCCGGCAAAGAAGGCCTCGGCGAACACCTGTCACTCTGAATCTCGCCAGGCATCAGCGTCGTCGCCTCCCACGTACACTTGTGTCTTCAAATATGAACATGGAGGACAACACCAAGTTCATATGTGTAATGGAATGTGAAAACTCGCTTTTGGATGATCAACATGTAGGTAAGACCAGCAAAACTTATTACAAAGGAAAAATAAATCCGATATTGCAATATATTTCTGCTGTATCTTCGTCTTCCAGAATGAGGGTGTAATAATTTCACCTGCCCTGATGCTGCTCGTCCACAGTACCGGAAGGAGCAGCAGACACACTGGACTCTGTGCAGCACCGCTCACCGCGACCCGTGTGCACTCACAAGCAACACTGCACCTTAAAACAACAAAATGCAACGAAGTAACACAAGACTTCACAGATACATTTATTCTTTCATCCTTTTCACTGGAAAACCCTGAAATTGCCTGCCTGTTTCTATGTTGCCCCTTCCGAGGACATGAGCTGTATTTTGGACTCTTCTTTGATTTACTGCTTTTGAGGGGAACGCAAAAGCACCTAGTTCTTTTCCACCTTGGCCGGCCCCTTCGCGCGCACGCACAAACACACACACACACACACACACACACACACACACACACACACACACACACACACACACACACACACACACACACACACACACACACACGTACGCACGTACATACAAAAAAAAAAGGCGTTGAAGTGGTTAGAAAATTCGGTAAAATCAAGCACCTTCAATCCAGCAGCTATTACACGTGGAAGGAGAGGACGAACGACAAGAAAAAGAGAGAGAAAAAAAGAGGTATTCATCTGATTGTCCGCCCACCGCTCACTATGAAGAAGAAAATATTACCTTTGAACTGATTCTATCGGCATTCTCCCTCCCTACCCTGTCTGCCTACCTGTGTGTCTGCCTGCCTGCTTGTTATGTCTCCCCTTGTATACCTGTCCTGCCACGTACTACTTATCACCTTAATGCTAATCAAGTCCAGTCACTCTGCACTCCACTCCCACCTGCTACACTGATGCCATCTTAATTCTGAGTGTTGGCCAACACTTCGATTCCGGTTGTAATATTTGCTTCTTGCTTGCTTCCACTCTCATTCATCTATTTGTTGGCAGTAAAGGAGGGAGAGGGAGAGAGAGAGAGAGAGAGAGAGAGAGAGAGAGAGAGAGAGAGAGAGAGAGAGAGAGAGAGAGAGAGAGAGAGAGAGAGAGAGAAGAGAGAGAGAAGAGAAGAGAAGACAAGATAAGACAGAGGCAGGCACAGTCACAGACAAAAGACGGACAGTTTATATATATATATATATATATATATATATATATATATATATATATATATATATATATATATATATATATATATATATATATATATATATATATATATATATATATATATATATATATATATATATATATATATATATATATATATATATATATATATATATATATATATATATATATATATATATATATATATATATATATATATATATATATATATATATATATATATATATATATATATATATATATATATATATATATATATATATATATATATATATATATATATATATATATATATATATATATATATATATATATATATTTTTTTTTTTTTTTTTTCTTTTTTTTTTTCTTTAATGACATCCTAAAATTCACTCCGCAGACTCTAAGTCACCTGCATAGCTAATTACCTTATTTCTAATAATAACCACGCTGGACTCGCATCAGAACAGGTTGGTGGCCCTCTTATTCACATCTATTTAAAGAGTCCTCATAACTGCCTGCGTGTCTACTTTTTCCTCTCGTTTATTTATCTGTGCGCTGGTCCTTGCCACTCCACACACTTGACAGACAGGTATCCGTGCCCTCAGAGACCTGCCACGCACGTCACCTGCACACCTGTGGGAGGAGGGTGATTGAGGAGTTCTCCCACGAGCCGGACTACTCGGACACCTGCAGGATCCGGGAGGTGAGGCTGCCCCACCCTTAACACTCACCCTTGCACTTCCACCTCATCCAGCAGCCTTCACCTCACACCTCGCCCAAACATCTCAGTGTATCCAATGAGTATCATCTGGTCCCTTTCTTTCATTCTGGTGAAATTTGCTTCTCACCACTTAATGTTTAACTTGTTGCTGCGGTCATCTTTGTTTTATCATATTCTTTCTCCTTCTCCTCCTCTGGACCTCAGGAGTTTCTGGACTGCATGGAAAAGGAGCAGAAGGAGCCGTGCCGCCTCCAGGGAACGCATTTTACGCAGACGGGAACCCGTAACATCATAGACAGAATTAAGAAGCTGTTGCGGTCAGCGCGTGGCTGCATCCTCGGCCACTCGCCGTAACGCCCCTGCAGCCCCTCAGCCTCAAGGCGTGGCACGCAACCCCGTCAAGCGCCTCACGTCCCCAAGCCAATGAGCCGCACTCTTCAGCCCCAGATACGAGCAGCAGTGGCAGGAGTTTCGCAGCCCTAAGCCTGTGACCTCCAGCACGTCTCCACGGATTTCATAATTTGATAAATGTCTTGCTGCCCTGCGACTCCCGTCCTTGTCCCGCCTCCTTTCCTCGATCCCAACTACAGCGTCAGTCCTGTGGCAAGCCACAGCCTTGTCGACTTTAAAAACACTTCTTCTCTGTCAACACAGTAAGATATCAGTGGACTGCGGCGTCGCTATCACGTCGTCCTCCATTTTCTAGTCCATATCCGCTGCCCTGCCTCCTCAGGCCACCAGACACAGACGAGTGTGTTCCTCTTAATTCCTGTCTATAAGCTTCAAGTTTATATATATATATATATATATATATATATATATATATATATATATATATATATATATATAT
>NC_087156.1:34194496-34199496 GCF_035594125.1 Scylla paramamosain | reverse complement strand
GAAGAGGGAGAGAGAGAGAGAGAGAGAGAGAGAGAGAGAGAGAGAGATAAACACATACACAAACAAACAAGTAAATAAACAGAAGGGCGTGGAGGATGGCGGAGAGGGTTGAAGAGGTGAAGGACAGGAGGAGGAAGAGGAGGAGGAGGAGGAGGAGGAGGAGAAGGAGAAGGAGAAGGAGGAGGAGAAGGAGGAGGAGGAGGAAGGCAAGGAGTCAGGGAGCAAAGGACGACCCTGGGAGTGTGACGAACGACAACGAGAAGCGGAGGAAGCATGAGGGGGGATGGGGACGACGACCCGCCTCTGTCCCTCCTTCTACGGGCGGGTTGAGGCGGGCGCACACTGGGCGGCGTTAATCAGAAGGAGACAGGTAAATGTTCTTCTGAAATAACAGGTGTGTCGCGGGAGGGATGTGAGGGATTCAGACAATCGGCGTGGCACCTGAGTTATTCTTCCTACTCCCTGGCTGTCTGGCCCAGCCATGGCCAGTCTGGGCCGACACACATGAAACATGGCACTCTGACTAAGTGTACCGGCATTAAGTCCTCATTGTACATTGAGGAGTAAAAAAAATATTTGTTGCTAACCACGTGCAGGTAATAGGGTCACCTTGGCTTTCTGCTAATAGCGGCACATGATCTCAGATATCGCTTGAGGTGTGGCGCGACGAGGAGCAATATGCCGCCTCCTTGCCGAACACTGGACGTCCAGCACAGGCTGCGGCCCCTCCCTGCCCCCCGCGTCCCTGGCTCAGCCTTTCTGGATTTCAGCAGCGAGTTGATAAAGAATAGAAAACTGCTTCAAGTACTCTTGATTACAATCATTCAGTGACTCTTGAAGCCTTCGGTTGGCCTCTCCGGGCTCGGCCGGAGCGGGGCGCGGCGGGGCGCGGCGGGGCGGGGCGGGGCTGGCGGGGGAGTGTTCCTGCGTCACACGGTTATTAAGGAGAAGGTTAATATCAGGCTCACGACAGCTTGCCCCCTCCCCGTCCTCCCCCACGGCCTGCCCCGGGCACAGGCGAGCGGACGGACGGCTTACTGCTACGACGCGGGACAAAAAAAAAAAAAAAAAAATCATATCCTAACTTCCAAACAACTCCCTCCTTCTTACCTGGCGCATGATTATTCCTGTTGAGGTTAACGCAATACCGGATCATGTGTATTCTATATTCATATATCATGAATATGTGTAAAATTTGGTTCTTTTCTGGCGGGTGGTGGGCACGGCAGCCCCTCGGCCCCGGCAGGGTGGTGAGGGGCCGGGGGGAACACAGGTTTTTAACATGAACCGTCTTCACAGCCATTAACTGTAATAAATAAGATATATATGTTTATGTACAAAAGTAAATATTTATGCGTCTGTACCTAAATATGTGAAAATGCACACAGCGGGAGAAGTTGTGGCGGCCAGACATGATGGCCGCAGTCTGGATGAAGACGAGTCCTCATCTCTCACTCTGAAATAACTGCTATCTTCTATAATAAAATTTTTCATGCATATCGCTAGGCTGAGAGGAGTCGGTATACATTGAATTACTATATTTATATATTGATTATGGACAGAGCAGTCATTATTAGCTTTAGACCGTTCTTCCCATAAGGTTCATTTACATATTGAGAAGCGCAAGAGTACAGCTCGCACCGATACTCCAGGGAGGGGCTAATTGCTGTTTTCCTCTGCTTCACTCATGCGATATAATTGAATGCTTTGGTCTGTAGTATATGCAGTGCTCGGGGAAGCTAGGCCAAGCAAAGACAGGGTGAGCACTGAATACTGGGCGGCACTGTGTCACCCAGCCCCGGTGCCTTGATTCACGCAACCCTGCGCACCGTTTCTCACCAGGCAACTCAGGGGCGTTGGCGGGATACATATATTTTTTCATCCCCTGTTCTTTTGCATTATCGATGAGAAGGTAAGTCCCCCTCAGCACTCCCTCGCAAAGATCAGAAGCTATGATACACACGGCGATACTCGGGACGATCTGGGGCGTCACAAATTCACACTGGGGCGATACTACCTCTCTCTCTCTCTCTCTCTCTCTCTCTCTCTCTCTCTCTCTCTCTCTCTCTCTCTCTCTCTCTCTCTCTTCCTCACCCACTGTTACCACCTGCTGATTGGTGATGGAGTGCAGTGTTACCTCTCCTTATGATGGAGTGCTGTGCGTAGTACCTGTTTTGCTCTCCAGGATCGGGTACTAAATGAGACAAACCAACAAACCAAGTGACCAAATTAAGGCAAAGTGTTGAGAAACGGTACGTCACCTGCTGTTCCTCGCCACCTGTGTTACCTGGCCATCCCTGCGTCAGGCCTCAATGGCACGCTTCTGAATACGAAAGTGTCACTCATAATGTCTCTTTTTGGTATCAAATGCACTTGTTCTGTCTTACGAATGAACAAAAGATGAAGTCACTGAGCGCTGAAGCGAGTCTCTGAGCATGGTGGGGTGACTATAGAGTTAATGGAAAAGCAGGAAAAACACGTGCGTAAGTTTCGGAGGGCGGAAGGAGGAAGCAGGCCGCGACTGACGCATTTGAATGAAGTAAAACGCAAGTCGCCAGGTCGTACTACACTGGTATGTGATGTGGCTCGTATTCTGTACTTTATGACTACTTTCTTCCTTTAACGCTGCTCCCAATGATAATTCATTTTCATTTTATCGATCACCTAAATTTTTCTTTATTTTCGTTAGTGCCGTGGTAGTGGGCCGCACACGCCCCGGGACTCAATCACCAACACCAGGCTTAAAATTTGCCAATACTAAAATCTAGACGTTATGGTCAGTTGATGGCAGGTAATATCGGTGTTTCAGTTTTATTCGTCTTTTTTTAACTATTTTTTACTGGCTTCTGGTTGAATAGTAAGCTTAATTCTCTGCTTACGTGTAATCACTGTGAATTTATTGCATTGAAAGCTATTTCACCGGACAGTCATTTCCAGTGTTGTTTCAATCGGATGTCTTTTGTTGTCTTCTGCCAAGTACGCCTCACATTTTCAAATGTAGCAATGGAACCGAGCAAAGAAGGACGCGGACACAGGGATAACGACAGGTAAACAAAGGGTTGGGCATCACAGGTACGATTCTCAAACCAAATTATTCGATCTGATTTTCTGGTACAATTGTGATCAGGAAATGTTATCTATCCCAGTAATTCAGAAAAACAGGACATAGAATATGCTGTGGAACTGTTTGATGAAAGGAACGCTGGTGCACTAAACACTCTTAACAGGAGTAAAGTGTTAGGTGCTGTCAGTTTTGTGCTACACCACCCAATCAAAAGCATATTATTGCAACGAAAGGAAAGCAAGACCACAAACATTATCAGATCCTATTTTCTTTCGTGTAAATAGATTTTATGAATGAATTTACACCCAAAGAAGATTACACACGATTCATATGAAGAGAAATAGCAGATAAGAACCATTACCTGAAGACAGACAACATACACCTTAATTAAATCGTGTGATTGTTTGTTATCAAAGCATTATTTTCAATATTCATTGCACGGTAAATTTTAAACTGATAAGTTAACAGCCAGAAGAAGGGACCATCACTGCAATACTCGAAGCAGTCAATGGACAGCGCTATCTTGATTTTGGAGGAAATGATAGTTTTACGTAACTTACATCAGCCAAGGATCAACTTTAGGGACGTTGAGACCCATGATGTGTCTGTGGTGATGACGACCATTGCTGCCACCGTTGCAGGCAGCCAACACGGAGGGTCGGGGCCGCGGCGAAAGAGGCGTTTCAGGGATAATTTGGCCTGTCTTCACGTCAGTTATAAGGAGGTCACTCCAGAATAGCGGTACCCAAGGGTGGCTGCTCCTCGCCCCAGTGACCACCTCGCACCACGAACTCAGTGACCCTTTGCTGCCTAACGCTATTTACTTTACTTCTTTACTTATTTTTTTCAGTAAAATGTCATGAAAAATCTAAATCACTTTAAATATAGGCTAACTTAGCCTAACTTAAATTACGCAAAGCTAACAAAACCTAACAAACGTACCTAGATTAAAAAATTAATAACAGACAACTTTTTTTTTCAGTGACAGACAAATAACCACCTCGCACGATTTACCGCAGAAGGCGACTGGGAAAACAGGAAATAGTGCATAAGACAATGAAGAAATCTCACAGATCTCACAGCGCTGCCACTGATGACACACAAACACACAATAAATTTGGTTTCTTTGGGTCTATTTTCGAACAATGGCGGAAAAAAGGACATTAGCAATGGAGGAACTGCACCAGACAGTTTTGTGGAAGTTTTGCAAAGTATCAATGACTGTGAAGTGCAACTTTACGTGTCGGATCACGATGACTGCGTCCTGCTGGATGTTGGTGGATTTATTACTCACCTCATCACGCAAAAGAAAAAATTTTCACTGTGCGAGTATCGAGAATCATCAGACTATATAGATTCCAAGTGGAGGGTTCAGAAAATATGACTGTATCAATATTTCGCGAATCTCAAGAAGGGAGTTGAAATACAAATCTAAATTTCCCATATTTCTGTTTGAACAGTGTTTGAACTTTTTTGAAGTGATTCAAGAAGGATATCGTTAGATATCAAGCAAATATTTTGTTTAGGTTGTCTCTGATTCATTTAAAGACATTGTTTAATTTAGATTAGATGTCTTCCTGCTGCAGTTCGTTAAGCATTGTTATTATTCAGCAAATTAATCTAGAACTGATGTATTGCTAAGCAATTCTTCAGAAACAAGTAATAATAATAATGTTACTACTACTACTACCACTACTACTACTAATAATAATAATAATATAACAGCAAACACATAAAAATATGGTCAAAGTTGTGCAAATGGTGTTTATAAACGTACATGAAGAGTCTGCGCCAAGCTTTAGCGATAGTTTTTACTTTTGTTCTCTTATGCTGTAACTGGATTATTTTTTTTACTTCTAAGGGTGAATAATATTATGAAGACCTGGAGTAACTCTGTATTTATATTTGACATGACTAAATGGTATTTAATTGGTTT
>NC_087156.1:34181996-34189496 GCF_035594125.1 Scylla paramamosain | reverse complement strand
TAATAGAAAGTGTCAAAATCTTTCAAGATCTAACTCATCTCGTGATTTTTGGCACCTAGTCTAAAACATTTCCAATAACTTTGTTTCTTCATCTTTCCCTTCTTTGTTTCAAGCTAATGGCACCACTGACATCTCAACTATCTCTAAATCTGAACTCTTTACTCAGACCTTTGCTAAAAACTCCACCTTGGATGATTCTGGGTTTGTTCCTCCCTCTCTTCCACCCTCTAACTACTTCATGCTACCCATTAAGATCTTTCATAGTGATGTTTTCCATGCCCTTGTTGGCCTTTGGAAGGCTGATGGGGTCCCTCCTATTGTTCTCCAAAACTGTGCCTCCGTGCTTGCACCTTGCCTAATCAAACTCTTTCAACTCGGTCTATCATCATCTACCTTTCCTTCTTGCTGGAAGTTTGCCTACATTCAGCCTTTTCCTAAAGAGGGTGACACCTTCAGTTCCTCAGACAACCGTCATTTTGCTTTAATTTCCTGCCTATCTAAAGTTTTTTAATCTATCTTCAACAGGAAGATTCTTGAACATCTACTCGCTTCTATCTGGTCGCCAGTATGGATTCCATCAAGGGCGCTCTACAGGTGATCTTCTGGCTTTCCTTACTGAGTCTTGGTCATCCTCTTTTACGGATTTTGGTGAAATTTTTGCTATTGCTTTAGATATATCAAAAGCTTTTAATAGAGTCTGGCACAAAGCTTTGATTTCCAAACTACCCTTCTACAGCTTCTATCATTCTCTCCGTAACTTCATCTCAAGTTTCCTTTCTGACAGTTCTATTGCTGCTGTGGCAGAAGGTCACTGTTCTTCTCCTAAGATCTATTAACAGTGGTGTTCCTCAGGGTTCTGTCCTGTCACCCACTCTCTAACTATTATTCATCAATGATCTATGCCAAACTTCTTGTACTATACACTCATACGTTGATGATACCACCCTGCACTTTTCCACGTCTTTTCGTAGACGTCCAACCCTTCAGGAAGTAAACAGCTCACAAAGCCGTACAACGCTTGACTTCTTATTTCTCTAAAATTTCTGATTGTGGGAAAGCAAACTTAGTATTGTTCAGTGCCTCAAAGACTCAATTCCTCCATCTATCAACTCGACACATCTTTCCAGATAACTATTCCCTCTTCTTCAGTGACACTCAACTGTCCCCCCTTTCTACACTGAACATCCTCAGTCTGTCCTGTACATAACCTAAACTGGAAATTTTACATCTCATCTCGAGCTAAAACAGCTTCTATGAGGTTCGGTGTTCTGATCGTCTTCCCCCGTCTTACTCACACCCTCAACTGCTAACTCTGTACAGGGGCCTTATCCGTCCATGTATGGAGTATGCTTCCCATGTATGAGGAGGTGGCGGTTCCACACATATCGCTCTTTTAGACAGGGTGGAATCAAAAGATTTTCGTCTTATCAACTCCTCTCCTCTAAATGACTGTCTTCAGCTTCTCTCTCATCACCGCAGTGTTGCATCTCTTCCTACCTTCTAAGTCTACTTTCATGCTAACTGCTCTTCTAGTCTTGCTAACTACATACCTCCCCTCCTCTCGCGGCCTCACTGCACAAGTCTTCTTTCTCTCACCCCTGTTCTATCCTCTCTAATGTAAGAGTTAACCAGTATTCTTAGTCATTCATCCCCTCCTCTGCCAAAGTCTAGAATTCCCTGCCTGCTTCTCTATTTCCTCCTCCCTATTACTTGAACTCTTTCAAGAGGGAGGTTTCAAGACACTTATTCTCTATTATTGGATCGCTCTATTTGGCACTGCTATGGGAACTGGCATCTAAGTGGGCCAGTGGCCCTCTTACAAAGAAAGAGTAGTAGTAGTAGTAGTAGTAATAGTAGTAGTAGTAGTAGTAGTAGTAGTAGTAGTAGTAGTAGTAGTAGTAGTAGTAGTAGTAGAAGTAGTGGCAGTAATAGTAGTAGTAGTAGTAGTAGTAGTAGTAGTAGTAGTAGTAGTAGTAGTAGTAGTAGTAGCAGTAGTAGTAGTAGTAGTAGTCGCAACAGCAGCAACAACAACAACAATAACAACGGCAGCAACAGCAGCACCAGCAGCAGCAGCAACAGCAACAGCAGCAGCAGCGGTAACAACAGCAACAACAACAACAACAACAACAACAACAACAACAGCAACGACAACAACAATAACAACAAACAACAACAACAACAAAACAACAACAGCAACAGCAGTGATAATAAGAACAAACACATGCATCTCCACCACCACCACCACCTCCACTACCAACAATAACAACAAGCATCACACCACTCACACCAGCACTCCAACCTCCTCACCCTATCATCAGAGAGAGAGAGAGAGAGAGAGAGAGAGCGAGACCTTCGAATGGATATGACATATAGCGGATATAACACTTGCCTCCCCCCTCCACCCACACGGCCCTCCTTCCCCTCCTTCGAACCCATATACGGTAATAACAAGGTCGTTCCTGATGTATGGGTCCCCCGGGGCGGTGAAGGATAGCAATCAGGCCACAAAGGGAACGTATATGGCAGAGCTGACACCCCTTATCGGCCGAGCGTGTGCTGTTGTGTGTGTACGCCTTGTGTTAGGAGGGGTGAGGGTGGCGCCGCGGGACACACACACACACACACACACACACACACACACACACACACACACAAAGGCAACAAGTGGTGTTCTCTCTCTCTCTCTCTCTCTCTCTCTCTCTCTCTCTCTCTCTCTCTCTCTCTCTCTCTCTCTCTCTCTTGTAACTATTTATTTACTTATTTATTTTTATTTATTTTTATTTATTTATTTACTTATTTTATTTATTTATTTATTCATTTATTTATTTATTTATTTATCTGTTTATTATTATTATTATTATCATCATTATTATTATTATTATTATTATTATTATTATTTTATTATTTACTTATTTATTTATTTTTTATTTATTTATTATTATTTTTTTTGTAACGCACTTGGCCACTATTTCCATCAAGGTTTTCAAAGTCCATTGTATGACCAGTGTTCTGCATTACTTTTGACTACGTATACTTTTGATAGCGTTTACTTTAAGATTAGTAGTAGTAGTAGTAGTAGTAGTAGTAGTAGTAGTAGTAGTAGTAGTAGTAGTATAAGTTATAATAGAAGTAATAGCAGTACAGTAAGATACCGAGTATTTAATCAATATTTAAATCAACCACAAAGTCCAATAAAGGAAGGTCAAAAGGAACACTACATACACGATGGTTCGTATTACAAAAACTTTACTTTTAACAAACTGCAGTGCAAGTTATGTGGGATCCCAAGGTGCTCATGACTGCAGCAGTAGTTTAACAAGGATCCCGCAGTATAAATAAAAAAAAAATAAAAAAAAAGACACCCATGAAAACCCAGTTAATGATCTCTCCTGTCCTTCAGAATTCTCCTGATGAGAGAACAAAGCGCTTCAAAATAAGATCCGAAGACAAGAATCGTATTGTCTCTAAATTTTCAGCGTCTTACCTCAATTTGTATATCTTTAAACCAGCAGCGAAAATACAAGGGATCTACAGTGGTATTTTCATGATTTCAGGAAATGTTCAACAAATATTCTGCACTGTTAATGAGAAAAATTACCATAACAATTAGAAAAAAAACCTCCGTAGCCTTTGAAAATAGTCATGGTGGGAGAAGAAGGCGTTTCGTAGCACGGGCACCAGGCTACAGTGCTTCACCCTTAAATCGACTAACTAAACACTGAGAGCTGGCCGTCCGTACATCAATCAAGTAATTCGTGAGTCCGTCGTTGCACTAAGTGTGTGATCAAGGGTGACGCAGAGAGACTGGTGGGTGGTGACGTTGGGATAATGGGTGATGATAGGGGATGCTGCGGGGTGATGGGTGGTGATGGTAGGTGACGGATGGTGATGGAGTGATGGGTGGTGATGGAAGTGATGAGCGTTGGGAGCGATGGTAAGTTTAACACTGACTTCTTGACTGACCGGTTACTGAAACTGGGCTGTGCTTTGTAGCAGTAATGGTGGTAGTAGTGGTAGTGGACCTAATAGTAATAGTAGTAGTAGTAGTAGTAGTAGTAGTAATTTAATAATACCATCTTTAGTATTAGTAACAGTCGTAGTAGTAGTAGTAGTAGTAGTAGTAGTAGTAACAGCAGCAGTAGTAGCAGTAGTAGTCCAACACTGAAAACACACACACACACACACACACACACATACACACACACACACACACACACACACACACACATAGCACAGAGGAAAATTAAGTCAAATTGAAGAGAACAAGATTAGCACAACATGCATTACACATACGAGTACTGAAACGTTTAAGCCTCGTATTTTTAAACGCTTTAGTGTCCCATCACAACTATTGTTAAAAGCTACGGGGACTATTGAATTCTCATGGGTATTTTTTTCACTAATCATGTATAATCTTTGTTAAACCATCGCTAGTCATGACAACACCTGCAAAACCCTAATAAAGTCCAAAGTACTGATGACGTTATTAGCATCTCCATTACTATTAAGCGTGATGGAGATAAGACGTTGAGAAGTGTAAGGATGCCAAAGTAAATGCAGTGCAACGCAAGGCTTGACAGGGCGTGATGAAGCAGTGGTGGTGGTGGTGGTGGTGGCGGCTGAGTTGAGGTGTCCATGTTCTGCTATTATGGAGCGGCAAGTGTGCACTGACAGCCTGCAGTGATGATGGAAGAGGCGCACCACTCGTCTGACACCATCCGTGCTGGCACTATTGCTGTAGTCTTGTTGTACTGACTGGTGCTAGCGTTCTCTGTTTTGATTAGTATTCGCCAGAAATAGATAAAATAGTTATAGTTGTAGTTTTTATTGCAGTTATTGTTGCTCGTTTTATTCTATTTGGTATTCAACACAAAAAGATAACGAAAACGTTTATAAATGTATAATAAATAAATAAAGAGGGATATATATATATATATATATATATATATATATATATATATATATATATATATATATATATATATATATATATATATATATATATATATATATATATATATATATATGTATACTCGTATATATATATATATATATATATATATATATATATATATATATATATATATATATATATATATATATATATATATATATATATATATATATATATATATATATATATATATATATATATATATATATATATATAAATTATTGATTTATTCATTAATTTCTTTTTTTATTTTTTTGAATAGTGTTAGATGTAGATATATTGCTTGTTTATTTTTTTCTATTCTAATCTAGTAATCACCAGAGAAAAATGTTAGAGCAGGATACACAAAAATTATACATAGCTTAATGGAACATGTCGCCCAAAAGGCCGCAAGTGAGAAGTGTTAAGAGAGGAAGCCTGTCTCGTCCCTTCACACTCCCAGCGCCTCGCACAAACGAGATTATAAATGAATGGAACAAACCTAACAAGAACTTGGCAGGAGCGCAGACAGTGCATAGTTTCAAGAGGAGGTTGGATAAATTTGTGGCTGATGATGACAGATGGTAAGTTTCAAGTGGCCAGGAGCTGCCTTGTGTAGGTCAGCTGGCTTTCTGCAGTCTCCTTATTTTCTTACGTTCTTGTTATGCTCTTAACATGCCATAGTCATCACTCACAACCACACATTATGCTCAACACACCACTCTCACCACACACTGGCAAACCAAAATACCGCAATACTTAGTTAAGTTTATATATATACTTAAGTTAAAAGTGTCTTTACGTACATCAGTATGCATCTAAATAACTTGTTATGAATAATATTATGTTGAGAGGCTCGCAAGATCATGCATCCCGCGCGGCAATATCCTCTTATGCTGTAAATTTTAGCCATCCATAACTGTCACCACTACTGAGTAAATGGCAGGAGCTCTCTCTCTCTCTCTCTCTCTCTCTCTCTCTCTCTCTCTCTCTCTCTCTCTCTCTCTCTCTCTCTCTCTCTCTCTCTCTCTCTCTCTCAACTCGACCTACAGCATGTATAGTTTACCTGCAGCACCTGAAATCTAAATCAACAATCAATGCTCTTTTTTTCTTTACCATTTCTATTTAATGGAAAATAATAACCAGTAATAAGTAACCATGATCTTCTCTCAGGTGTTTGCGTTATGGTCTATGGTCACAGTATTAGAAAAAGGAAAGAGAGCTTACGTAATGTAGGGTCTGACTTCCTCTGTTTAAGAATCACACGGCTGCGCTCAAGTCTCAGTAATGGAACCAGACTTAATCGTCACGGACTTTGACTTCGCTCGTGAGAATAAGCACGTAAGTTTTTATTATTTTTTTTTATATGTTAAGTGACATGTGTGTACGTGTGTGTGTGTGTGTGTGTGTGTGTGTGTGTGTGTGTGTGACCGTCTCGACACCAGACATCACGTCATATGATGGACAACCCACTCAACACACACACACACACACACACACACACACACACACACACACACACACACACACAAACAGCATGGCCGCCGTGTGTGCCGGTATAGTGGATCCCCAAGCAGCTACACGAGACGGGACCAGAGGCTACCACAGATGTCGCCGACTGCTTTTTAACCCTGCACCACCCGGTTTGGTATTCGGGTAGGTCACGACAATACATAAATAATATACACTGTTACCGATGTTTCTCACACCACTTTACGCATCACGGCTTGACAACAATATAATTATTTACTGATGCGTTTGCCACTACTTAATGATTCATGGCACAACAACACTGTACTTTTATTTCTTCTGAGCTTCTAACCACTTTACCAAATGCTCCGCTTAATTATCAACGCCCATTGCATTACTAGACGAAGCATTCCAAAAACCAAAGTGCATAAACAAAAGAGCAGCGACAAGATAACGTAATAACACCCAAGGAATCAGGAAAAGTAAAGTGCACTGCAAGCATCAAAGGGCTTAACCTGTTGTAAAGACTTTCGGTGAATGACCTCGGATTGATACCCTTTTCTTGTTGGTTCTCATATTAAATTTGTATATAATCAAAAGCAATAGTGGAATAGCATAATGCACGTCCGTCCTCCCATGCTGTCTGGCGTTTTTCCTCAATCCTCTGATCACCTGGTAGTTTCCTTACAAAACCTGGCGTCTGATAGATTCTTACATAGCAGATCACAAGACTTCTGACTGATGGAACACTTGATTGCAATGGATGTCAGAGTAGAATTTTATTCATCCTCTCACCATGACTGCATTCTTTAAAGTTTCAGCGTCTGACTTGGTGACTTCAAACATGCACTGGCGGAAGTTATTGAGGTTTTAAAAGTAGTCTTCATTATTCTAGCGACAGGTTAGCGAGGATTCTGTATTATGAACAGGGATTTTTTTTTTTTTTCACTCATTGGAATCTAAGTAATTATGTCTGTAGCTAAAAAAAAATAAAATAAATAAATAGTACTGCTGGAAAGAAAAAAAAAACATTTAAGAATACGGACCTTGATACATTTTTTTTTTTTTTTTCTACAAAGGTGATTTTTTCCCAGTAT